>NC_092369.1:305604-438532 GCF_030848805.1 Temnothorax longispinosus
TATTCTCCTCAACTTCGAATGTGATTGGTCAATTTCTTACAACTCACGACTACGACTTCTATGTAGAATAACCTTAACATCTCCTGAAAATGTTGCACCGCGAAATACCAAAAACTTACAGCCAAATCAAAATTGTAACTCTACGACGTATCGTTATATGCGAGGACTGATTTCCTCGGTGCAATGATAAATAGCAGGACCGCCCAGTTGAACTATTTCTTAATTAATTTCATCTATACGTTCGGTTACTATTTGAGAACTTGCAATATTTTACACGGTGCATTATTTAAGGATTAACACACGAAAATGTTGGCCCATGAAATACCGACAGATTACAGCCAAATCAAAACTTTTACTCTAGGACGTATTGTTACATGCGAGGACCGATTTCCTCGGTGCAATGGCAAATAGCAGGACCGCCCAATTTAACTATTTTTAATTAATTTTATCTATACGTTCAGTTATTACTTGAGAAGTTGCAATATTCTACTCGGTGCATTATTTAAGGATTAACACACGAAAATGTTGGCCTACGAAATACCGACAGATTACAGTCAAATCAAATCTTTTACTCTAGGACGTATCGTTACTACGTCGTAGAGTATACATTTTGATTTGGCTATAAGTTTTGGTATTTTGCAGTGCAACATTTTCGCGAGTTAATCCTTAAATAATGCACCGAGTAGAATATTGCAAGTAACCGTACGTACAGATGAAATTAATTAGAAAATATTTAAACTGTGCGGTCCTGCTATTTACCATTGCACCGAGGAATTCGGTCCTCGCATGTAACGATACGTCGTAGAGTATACATTTTGATTTGGCTGTAAGTTTTTCGTATTTCGCAGTGCAACATTTTCGCGAGTTAATCCTTAAATAATGCACAGAATAAAATATTGCAAGTAATCGTACGTACAGATGAAATTAATTAAAAAATATTTAAACTGGGCGGTCCTGTTATTTACCATTGCACCGAAGAAATGGTCCTCGTATGTAACGATACGTCGTAGAGCATAAATTTTGATTTGGCTCTGTGAGTTTTTTGATATTTCGCGATGCACCGCAAAATACCAAAAACTTACAGCCAAATAAAAATTGTACTCTACGACGTATCGTTTATATGCCAGGACCGATTTCCTCGGTGCAATGATAAATAGCAGGACAGCCCAGTTGAACTATTTCTTAATTAATTTCATCTATACGTTCGGTTACTATTTGAGAACTTGCAATATTCTACACGGTGCATTATTTAAGGATTAACACACGAAAATGTTGGCCCACGAAATACCGACAGATTACAGCCAAATCAAAACTTTTACTCTAGGACGTATTGTTACATGCCAGGACCGATTTCCTCGGTGCAATGATAAATAGCAGGACAGCCCAGTTGAACTATTTCTTAATTAATTTCATCTATACGTTCGGTTACTATTTGAGAACTTGCAATATTCTACACGGTGCATTATTTAAGGATTAACACACGAAAATGTTGGCCCACGAAATACCGACAGATTACAGCCAAATCAAAACTTTTACTCTAGGACGTATTGTTACATGCGAGGACCGATTTCCTCGGTGCAATGGCAAATAGCAGGACCGCCCAGTTTAACTATTTTTTAATTAATTCATTTATACGTTCAGTTATTACTTGAGAAGTTGCAATATTCTACTCGGTGCATTATTTAAGGATTAACACATGAAAATGTTGGCCCACGAAATACCGACAGATTACAGCCAAATCAAAACTTTTACTCTAGGACGTATTGTTACATGCCAGGACCGATTTCCTCGGTGCAATGATAAATAGCAGGACAGCCCAGTTGAACTATTTCTTAATTAATTTCATCTATACGTGCGGTTACTATTTGAGAACTTGCAATATTCTACACGGTGCATTATTTAAGGATTAACACACGAAAATGTTGGCCCACGAAATACCGACAGATTACAGCCAAATCAAAACTTTTACTCTAGGACGTATTGTTACATGCCAGGACCGATTTCCTCGGTGCAATGATAAATAGCAGGACAGCCCAGTTGAACTATTTCTTAATTAATTTCATCTATACGTTCGGTTACTATTTGAGAACTTGCAATATTCTACACGGTGCATTATTTAAGGATTAACACACGAAAATGTTGGCCCACGAAATACCGACAGATTACAGCCAAATCAAAACTTTTACTCTAGGACGTATTGTTACATGCGAGGACCGATTTCCTCGGTGCAATGGCAAATAGCAGGACCGCCCAGTTTAACTATTTTTTAATTAATTTTATCTATACGTTCAGTTATTACTTGAGAAGTTGCAATATTCTACTCGGTGCATTATTTAAGGATTAACACACGAAAATGTTGGCCTACGAAATACCGACAGATTACAGTCAAATCAAATCTTTTACTCTAGGACGTATCGTTACATACGTCGTAGAGTATACATTTTGATTTGGCTATAAGTTTTTGGTATTTTGCAGTGCAACATTTTCGCGAGTTAATCCTTAAATAATGCACCGAGTAGAATATTGCAAGTAACCGTACGTACAGATGAAATTAATTAGAAAATATTTAAACTGTGCGGTCCTGCTATTTACCATTGCACCGAGGAAATCGGTCCTCGCATGTAACGATACGTCGTAGAGTATACATTTTGATTTGGCTGTAAGTTTTTCGTATTTCGCAGTGCAACATTTTCGCGAGTTAATCCTTAAATAATGCACAGAATAAAATATTGCAAGAAATCGTACGTACAGATGAAATTAATTAGAAAATATTTAAACTGGGCAGTCCTGCTATTTACCATTGCACCGAGGAAATCGGTCCTCGCATGTAACGATACGTCGTAGAGTATACATTTTGATTTGGCTGTAAGTTTTTCGTATTTCGCAGTGCAACATTTTCGCGAGTTAATCCTTAAATAATGCACAGAATAAAATATTGCAAGTAATCGTACGTACAGATGAAATTAATTAGAAAATATTTAAACTGGGCGGTCCTGCTATTTACAATTGCACCGAGGAAATGGTCCTCGTATGTAACGATACGTCGTAGAGTATAAATTTTGATTTGGCTCTGTGAGTTTTTTGATATTTCGCGATGCACCGCGAAATACCAAAAACTTACAGCGTATATATAGCAGCATATATATCGATAGCTTAGAGAAATAGTTAAAATTCTCGCGGTCCTATTAAATTACTAAGCATAAAAAGCATCCTTTTTTTTATATAATAGTTTATATAATGTGTACAAACGATGACTAACTACGAAATACGATGTAAATGGCTATTGCAAGAACATGTATACTGCATTTCACGTTATGTATATTGCTTATAATCAGATATTTATGTATTTTTTAGTGGTACCGACAATTAACAAAACATATAAGGAAGCTTAATTTTGATATATCTTTGTATTTTGATTATACATATGGAAAATACTTCCGGAATACAAGTTAGGATGTCGATGTATATCAACGTATACGTATGTATACATCGCTTATGGTATATATATAAATATATATATATATATATATATATATATATATATAATTTTATGCGTACAATATACTTTATGTGTATTATTAATCGGTATTTTATGGTAATATAGCGCCAGCTCTATTACGCATGTTATACCATGCAGTGGGCGACGAAGTATTTCGAAAAGGTATCATCAAGTATTTCGAAGCAAAGTAAGTGTGTATAATATAGTCTATATATAATTACCACATATCGCAATATTAAATGTCATAAGTAATGTTTCTTACATTCACGTTGGAAAATATAGTTATTACATCAGAAACATAAATCTGTGATGCGTTCAATATCACATTAATTGCTACTCGATTAGTGACCATAGTTTATTCTTTAATTACAATTTAATTATCTGGTTTTAAGTCATATTCTAAGTTATTTCTATTTATGTATATATTAAATTGTACATTAAATTTACGAAAATTCTTTAACAGTAAATTTATATTCCTCGACGTATATACTATAACTTGATTATGTTATTTTGCAAATTTAGTCAGTTTGGATCAGTTACTCCCGACGATTTGTGGAGCGCCATGCAAAGTGCTCTAGAGGAGGCCCCTTATATCCCTTATATGCAACAACAAGATTTCAAAATAAAAGAAGTGATGGATACGTGGATGAACCAAGAACTTTATCCTGTGCTAAACGTGACGATAAATTACGCAACTGGCGAAGTGGCAATAACACAAAAATGTGTCCGCAATGTCCGCGCTACAGAAAGTATCAATAATAAATGGTGGATACCCATGACTTACGCCGACCAGAGCAATTTGGATTTTTCCAATACTATGCCTAATAATTGGTTAGGACCAGATCAAACTAGTAGAGTGGAAATTAGTACAAAAAATTGGATTATCGTCAATGTACAACAAACTGGTACGAATCAATAAATATTACGCTCTTTTATCTTATTTGTTTTATCATCACGAGAGCTTTTTACATTATTCGAATCTTTGTGTTTGTTTCATCAATGTATTTTTTTATTAAAGAAAAGCTTAAAGAGAGATTTATATGATTAAATTCTCCAAATTCTTGCTAATTGATTAATGTAGAAAAGTTTTTAATAATAATTTTATTCTTATATGTATATATTTCTTCACTTATATGTAATATTTTCAAGTTACACATTACATTAGTCTGTTAGTTACGATAAACAAAATGTCAATATTTCGATCTTGATAAATTTAAACAAAAAGATTTAATAATAAATGTAATGGATAATTCGTCAGCATACTGTCGTGTCTATTACGATATCATAAATCTGGAAAGAATCATAAGTTACTTGAATTCTGAGGAATACATGAACATACACGTTCTCAATCGTGCTCAAATTATCGATGATACATTTGCCTTTTTGCTGGAAGAACAACTAGATCTCTCCGTATTCATGGATCTTATAAGTTACCTAAGTCGTGAGAGAGATTATGTGGCATGGAGTCCAATGTTCCGAATTTTAGCACGGTTATCGAATTACTTTTTACTGCCAGAAAGTAAAAAATTCAAGGTAGATAATAAGAAATTTTATCAAAATAAAAATGATGTTTGTAGCATTATAGCTAGATCGGTCTATATTTACACATTCTCCACCTTGTTGAATTATTATCGCTTCGTAAATATAGCCTCAAAGCTAAGCATTCTATATTAAATTTCTTATATTTGTATGAATATAAAATTTAATAGAAAAATTTAAAGAAAACATAAAATATATAAAATAAATATTATAATTTACATGTTATCATTTACTGCATTCTCATAATTTTTGAACTCTTTATAAAATCCAATAAGTAGGATAATGAAAATTATATTATTTTATACCTATAAGCATTATATATTAAAAATTTATCATAATTAAAATAATTTATTATTATTAAAACTTAGATTTTAAATACGTTTCATTCAGCAAATTTTCAATATAAAGAATAACTTAAAATAAATAGATAATAAACTATTAAATATACACTTACGATATACACTTACGAACTAAAGAGCAAGACGATCATTTTGTGAGCGTAATAATATCCGTTCTAATTATGTACCGATTGCCCCCATCTATGCGGCAAATTTTACATGTTTTATCGTTTACATTAATTTAAACGAATGAAGTTAAACCAAAGTTAACACGTTCTTTACCATGCGTCACATGAGTAAGTGAAAATGTGCAGCATACTGTGCATATCTATTAAAAATAAAGTTTGTCGGTTTATTAATCCCATATTAGTGGTAGCAAATATGTTAATCTATAATTAATACACATGGACATTAGAGAAAGTCGGATGCAAGCTCGCCGATGCTTCTTATGATAGTGAATGTTTTAGCAAAGCATTAACGAAATATGTACATCTATATATGAATCACGTCACTTAATTCGTAAATACCAACAAATTAATATAAAATTCAATATTACTTGATGATTTCTAGTCACGCATGGTAGGAATCTTCGATAAGCTTCTTCAGCATGTAGGATACGAAGAAGATTTCAATGATGACGATAACACAAAGATAGTACGGCTAGAAGCCTTGAAATGGGCATGTATCTTCGGTCACGCGGAATGCAAGAGAAGAGCCGCCGTAAAATTGAGCGAACATCTCGCGGATCCTGATACTCACAAGTAACTCTTCTTATGATCCCGATTATCTCATAATTTGTATTTGTGTGCGTCATGTGTGTTGGATATGCGCACGCATGCATGCATGCATGCATATATATGGTTAATTCCTTATTATTTATTCAAGTCATCGAAATCAGACATTCTTTTTATTGTTTTTCCTTAATTTCCATTCTTGTTCTAATCCACAGAATAAATATGCGACACAAGTAAAAATATACGTATATTAAAAATAATAAAAATGACATTATCGATAAAATCATCTTTTATTTATTTATTCACTGTAGCGTAGTCTTTTCACGTGGTAAATATAGAGTGATAGAGCAGCACACGAGGGACTTAGTTTTACGGAATACCTAATAGTTACCTAACGGAAAATAAATACGAAACTTGATAAAATAAATTAAATAAAACGTATAAAATGCATGTATCTCTTTTACATAGACATAATTTCAGAGTTCTACATTGGTGGCGCGATTGGACGTACTGCTTTGGTTTGACCGTGGCTACTAGGACTAAATGGGATAAAATGATGGAATTATATCAGCGAACACTTGATAAGCAATTTTGGAAAATATTGAGCTGCGCTGAAAATTCTGACATTATTATCAACTATTTGAATATTACAGCATCGAATACTACATTATTCAACGATATCGAGCATGCTTCTATCTTCAAGATCAATCTTGAAAACCATGCACGCAATGATTTGGTTCTTGACTACATATTAGCAAATTTTGATAATATAAAACCTAGGTATAAATACATTTCTCTTTACAAATATACATTTTATTTTTTAAATAATTTTATCTTATACATTAATTATAAATATGTTATTTTGTTCTTTCAGATTACTTCCTACAAGTCTAACGATAAAGAATATTATTTTGAATGTTTTTTCTAGCGAACAAACGTCTAAGGTAGATATTATGATTCTATATACATACTTATTGATTTTCTATTAATAATCCTTTAACTGTAGTAGCGCGCTTAAACTAAAAACCGTTCGTTGTGTACGGAATTATAGATTAATGCAACTTTACATAATTAAATTAATATTAATAATTAATTCTGTTCATATTTTTGGGCTATATACATTTGCATCTTATAAAGCTATGTTTCAAATTCAATAATAACTACTAGCGCGTAGTTTAAAATATAAACTGAATGTTTTATAATGTAGTAATTATAATTCTAAAAATATTGTTGTAATTTGTTGTAATTTAATCATTTAGTACTGAATTTTAATATACATGTACATACTGTTACGTCCAACCCCAGGATTAGGATAAGAAAAACTGGGAAGCAAAGGAAAGGCTAACCAGAGGGGTTCGGGGGGAAGGAAAGATGCAACTAGATATTTGCAAATGTCGCTCGCAGGTACACGCTCTGAGGCGTGTGGCACGAGCCGAACGCACTTTTATGACTCAGGAAGGGTCAACGTCCGTAAGGACGCTAGGATGCCTTTCGTGAGCGGTGCGATCGTCGGTCCTCTTTTGAGTCAGGGAATTTAATCCCTTTAACTCGGGATCGGACCTCGTGCGAATTTGAGAGGGAGATGGTAGTGGGTCTTAAGTTATAAATGAATGCAGATTGAAATTAATATTTAACATAAGATAAACATTTATTACAATAATATAAGCTAGGTGAACAATAAATGAGAATTAGGCAAAATAAAATTGAATACATTTATAAGTGTGAGTGTCGGATGTATGTGTAACGTGTGTGTATTCTTCGCGGGTGTTACATTGGTGCGGGGGTGACCGGGCAGGATTTTTGAGGGAAAACCTATTTGGAAATGAACATCCTGCCCGCTATTATTACATCGAGATCGGCATTGAATTACATAATGGTTTAATTAAGTGTGGGTATGGTGTATATGTGTATTTGAAACTAAATTAAGTCGCAATTAAAAATAAAATATAAAGAGATGTTTGCGGGGTAAAAACAGAGAGACAAGAATTTATGCATAGAAAATAAGGATACTGCCATTGAAATAAGGTTAAAGTTATTTAAAGTTTTAGGACGTTTGATTTTACTAATCACATAACCAGCTTGTTCCGTCGATTCCGTCGATTTAATTGACGTTTAATAGGACATTATTGGAAATATAATTCATTTAATTTTAAAATAACTATTATGTTGGATTTTACTTATGCAGTGGTCGATCTTCTTATTCAGACCCGCTCGGAAGTATATATAAAAAAAAAGAAATCGTTACGAGCTTAAGGTGACAACGAACCGGCCGAGTCCACGACAGCGACGAAGACGCCGGGAGTCAAAAGCCGACAAGTCAGCCAGACCTGCGACAACGCCAACGACCGCCGCGAATCCAATCGCCGCATTCGACCCAAACCCGCGATGCTAATAAACTCGTTATACTTAATAAACTCCCGAGGATCCGATAGTTGATAGACCATCTTTAAAATAAAAGGATAGAAAGGGGAACAATAACCCGAAAAAGGAGAAAAGAATTACGAGACTTACTACTTGATGATGTGTTATCTGGCTGGATCTTTTTGGGCCCTGTGCATACGCTCTCGTCGATACTCAATGAGTTTAAGTTCGCGCACAGAATTTAACTTAAAACTCAAGATTGGATTTAAATGTAATACTGTTCGTAAAACGGAAGAGAAGGGAAGTAAATTGAACTTGAGAAATGAACCAGAGGGAAGAGAATTTGATCTAATTGTAAGAGATGAACCGGGGTGAAAAGGTGAACTGTTTGAAGAGGAGCTGAACTAAGAGAGCGAGTCCCGTGATGTTGCGATTTATATAGGAAAGTTCCAAGGATGGAAAGGGTGGATTTCGTTGTGGGAGGTGTCTGGTTTTTGTTTTGAGAACTTCTGGTTGGCGGGGTGTTTCTAATTTTTGTTTAAAGGATTTCTTATTGGGCGAGATGTTTCTCACCCAAGAGGTAGATTTTTAAGTTTTTGCCTATCCTGGAGAGCTAAAGACGGTTATCGATTTTTACGGCTGCTTATTGGTGAGTCTTCTTGTAAGGCCCCTACTGCCTTATTGGGTGGTGCAACCCATCGCTTCTTCCAGTGACGCATTTTGTTTTTCGGCTATCGCCGATTTGTCTTTTATTAAGGTTCTTTATTTATCCCGCGACCCTGTTTTTATGTTGATAGACAATGCATACCTCTCAATCTTAGATGCAAACAGAAACTTTCGCCACGTGTATTTACAGTCACGTCTTAGGCTTTGTTTCTGTTTGTCGGAAACATCGTACGAGCAATTTTAGAAAGCTCGCTTGATGCAATAAAGATCCTCATCAAACTTTGTCTGGAATTAAGGCTCCTTTGGCGCGTCGTGTCGCCGGGTTTATAGTTATGGGCCCGACAAGGCTGATGAAAATCTGGTCACGTATGCCCCGTCTGTCAGTAATTCGTCATCTGGAAGGTCGCTTTTAGTCGCTTAGGCAAATAGATAGTTTAGTTTACTTATCCTAATCTTAAGAGCTATCTCGGGCGCATAGGAATTTCCGCGAAAAAAGGAAATCGTGGATTTTGCAGGACGTAACAATACATTATATATATTGTGTATATATATATATATATATATATGTGTGTGTGTGCACTGAGAAACCCATTTAGTTGACTGAATTAAAATTTGGTTGAACCAACTAAATCTCTTGTTTGTATATGGGCAAACAAGAATTGTGGTTGGTGCAACACAAAAATGTAGTTGGAAAATTTAGTAATATCAATACATAAATATAGTTCACTGAACAAAAATATGGTTTGTATGGAAAAAAATTTGTGATTGACTTATTACTCAAATTTTGTCCTCTGAACCAAAAGTATGTGTTGATATTACTAAAATTTTTAACCGAATTTTTTTGTTGCGTCAATCGATTATTTTTGCACGGAAAAAACGATTTTGCTGAAGTATTTAAAAATTTTGACTAGCTAGATACAGATCTGAAAATAATTTTGTTGCACCATTAAAATAATTATAGTAGGTCACTGAAGTATGATAATAATGCTGTAAAAAATTTTGACATTTTAGCAATCAGTTCTACATATAATTATTTTAAATCACATTGCGTGAATCTATAATTATTTTAATTATGTAGAACTGATTGCTAAAATGTCAAAATTTTTTACAGCATTATCATCATACTTCAGCGACCTACTATAATTATTTTGATGGTGCAACAAAATTATTTTCAAATCTGTATCTAGCTAAATTTTTAAATACTTCAACAAAACCGTTCTTTCCGTGTGTAGCCATCAATGTATAGCACATAAAAAAATGCATAAACAGTTAAAGTCGTTTAAGTATTTTTATTTATCACATTAACGAAAACATACAAAATTATCGTTAGTATTGCCGTAGCGCAAAATACCTGAAGTAGGAAAAATGTTTATCAAAGAACTAAAATCCATCTCAAAACTGTTGTGTCGCATTTTGTATGACTTGATAAGCATCAATATGTGAGTAGTATCCAATAGTAAATAATTTTTGTAAATTACGCATGCTATATTTTTTGTAACATTAAAATATTTTAATCATTCCAAATACATAGTTCTTTTACACCTGCAGATGTTCCAGATAATTTTTAATATCTTGATCATAATTACTTTTGGTCCTTTTAACGAGGGTTCTGATGTACATAATATTTGACATTGTTCTTTGGTAGCTCGACAAAATCGCAAAAAAAAAATGACTCGAGAAACTCTCTGAAAATTTTAAAATACTAGTAACACCTAAATTATCACCTAAAATTAGAGCTAATGTGAAATATATTATGTATCTTTTATTATTGGATACTATTTCAATACCGTTTGTTTCCAAAAGTTTTAATTCTTCAATTGCTCGGGGGGCGGTAGAGCCGTACCCGGATTTGCGATAAAGCGAAGCTCGAAGGACCAGGGGAGATGTGTAAAGTCTCCCCAAAGCGAAAGTTAAAATGCGACTCACCGTTCGTTGTGCCGTCGACTCCTGGAGGCTTCGTCTCGGTCGCGATCGGGCTCGTGCAGCAACGCAGGCAGGGCAGCGAGCAAAGCGAAAGCGAGGCAGGCAGCAGTAAATTAAGGCAGGCAGCAAGCAAGCAGGAGTAAGCAGGCAAAAGCAGCACACAAGCAGGCCGAGAAAGTAGGCGATCGCACTATCTCGCGACTCCGGAATAGCGCAAGTCTCCCTGCTCCGATAATCTCTCTGTGCTCCGTTAATCTCTCTGTGCTCCGAGACGTCGTAACGATGAGTGCCGAGAGCTCGCGGCGCTGGAACAGTGTCGCGAGCGAGTGCTTGTTCTTCAGGCGGGTGCCCTCGTGGGGTGAGCGAGGGCAGCACCGATTGGTGAGTCGCGCAATTATCGATTCCGCGTTGATCGCGATCCGCCGACGTTTCGCGCGAGTCACCGAAATACTTAATACTAGGTACGCAAGAATGCTATATACAACGAGTAACGAGACTAAACAATTAAGTATGATACATGCATCCATCTACAGTTTGGTGAGCGCCAAACATACCGCCCACCAAAATACAACGAGTTGTATTTTATTATCAATTTGAATCGGTCGCCTGTGGAGCAGGGCCCATCGGCAGGGGGCACAGCTTCACTAGGGGACGCGTGATCGTGCCGTCCGCCACCCGCACCGTGGCGACACGCGGGACGCCGTCGCTGCCCGGATGCAGCGCCTCCACTCGTCCTCGCCTCCAACGCAGAGGAGGCATGTTGGAGTCCTTGAGGAGGACCAACGACCCGACTCCGAGCGGGTTGACGGAGGTCCACCATTTGGGGCGCTGTTGCAGCGTATGGAGATACTCCTGATGCCAGCGCTTCCAGAAGTCCTGGCGTATTCGTTGGACGAGTTGCCACCGACTCAGACGATTCATCGGTAGGCACGCGTATACTTTGACGGAGGAGACCCCCCGGGCTCGTCGCGTAACTATGTTGAACGGTCCCGCGAAATCAACGCCGCTGATCGAAAATGGCTTGGCCCGTCGGACCCTATCGGCCGGTAGTTCCGCCATGAGGGGCTGAGAAGTGTGTGGATTTACGCGGAAACATCGATGCCATCTCGAGAGTACGCGTTGTATAGCGCGATGCACCCCGAGGACCCAATAATGTTGCGTGAGCAGGTATTGCAGCGTGCGCCGACCCGGGTGCATGTTCGCGCGGTGCACGTGTTCGATAACGAGATCCGTGAGCCTGTGTTTACAGGGCAGTAAGACAGGGTGCTTGTTCTCAAATGTCAATCCGGATTTTGCAAGCCTGCCGCCCACCCTGAGAATACCCACCGGATCAAGGAAGGGAGCGAGCTTGCGAAAGGGCTTGGGGAGCCTTCTCCCGCTTTGGAGACGATCGATCTCATCGCGGAAAGCATCCGCCTGTACACTCTTTACAACGAGTAGTAACGCGGAATGCAGTTCGAGCTGATCTATGGCCAAAGTCGTAGGAGCAGATTTTGCACGGAAGTGATGTACAAACCTGAGAATGTATGCTATAATTCTGCCAATTTTCTCGATTGAAGAGAATCTTTCGAGCAATGAACGTACCGCGTCAGGCGGCTCGAGCGCCACGAGCGATACGATTTTCTCCTCCTCGATCGGAGAGGTTTCCGAACCGTGGGAAGGTTCGACTCGAGGCTCAAAGCGAGCGAGCTTGTGCAGGACCTCCGAATGAGGTCCGGCCGTTTGGCGAACCCCGACGAGCCCTCCGTGGTTGCGGGAGGGACGTGGCAGTACGCCAAGACGGCGGGATCCAATGACGCCGTGAGTGTGTGTGACTCGACGGTTATGACCTCCGAGTGAGGTTCGGCCGTTTGGCGACACCCGACGAGCCCTCCGTGATAGCGGGAGGGACGTGGTGATACGCCAAGACGGCGGTAATGCGGTCCTACCGTTCGGCGACACCCGAATGGTGATACGCCGAGACGGCGGTGTCCATAGGCACCGTGAGTGTAGGCGACTCGACGGTGCGCGTTAACGGGGCGAGGGTGTAGGGCCTCGCCCTCGTTCAACGAGCTACGATTACGCGAATATCCTCGCCGCGAACGTGCCCAAGCGACGTGCGGACGAGAGACATCACGCGTGACGATTTGTGACCTCCGAATGAGGTCCAGCCGTTCGGCGACACCCGAAGCCCTCCGTGATAGCGGGAGAACGCTGGTGCTACGCCAAGACGGCGATGACGAGGTCCTACCGTTCGGCGCCACCCGAGTGGTGATGCGCCAAGACGGCGGTGTCCAAAAGCACCGTGAGTGTATGGTGACTCGACGGTGCACGATGAGTCGTAAGGGACCCGGGACGGGGTGAGTGTGTAAGACTCGACCTCGTCCAAACGAAAACTGCGACCACGAACATCTTCGTCGCGAACGCGCCCGTGCGACGAACGGACGAGAGACATCACGAGTGGTGAAGTGCGCGCGCCCATGATGTCTCAAGGCAATGTGGTCGTCTAGTTTCCGTCTGTATCCCCCGGCGCCGCGGGGTCGTCGACCGGAGTGATTGCCGGAGCGTTCGCGGGGAACGGGACGCTGGCCTGCTCGAAATGCAGCAGCGTATGGTGTTGCATACCGCACGATCGGCATGTCCACGCGGAGGGACAATCTTTCGATCCGTGCCCTGAGCGCAGGCAGTTGAAGCACAATTTTAAGTCGCGAGCCTTAGCCTGCCTCTCTCTCGGCGAGAGTTTCAAAAACTGGGTGCACTTCGACACGTAGTGAGGCTCTTTACAAACGGGGCAATCGGCCGTGCTAGTCACGAACGAAGAGACCGGCGTGGACTTGGTTTTGGAGGACGGGCCCGCGACGGCCTCGAGAACCTGACAATGTTCCGCTAGAAATTTCGTGAGTTGAGTACATCGCGGTATTTCCTCAGCCCGGTGAGCAGACTCGAATTTTTTCCGAAGGGAACAAGGAAGCTTGTCTAACAAAAACTTCAGTAGGATAAAGTCCCATGAATCGGTAGGGAACTTCATCAACGCGAGCGCGCGCGTGTTCTCGGTAAACGTATCTAATAAGTGGTGAAGAGTCTCGGCCGTCTCCGCTTTCAATGGCTTTGCATCGATTATCGAATTCAAGTGATGGTCCGCTAACCTTCTCTTATTCCGGTATCGATCGACCAGCGAGTCGTAAGCGATCAGATAGTACTCATCGGAAAACGGCAGGTTTTTCACCACGTTGAGTGGTTCCCCCTTGAGTGAAGCCAGCAGATACTGGTATTTCTCTATCGCGGAAATCTGCTGGTTGTGTATCGACGCGTTGAACAACGCGATGAAGGAAGGCCACAACGTAAGGTCGCCGGAAAACTGCGGTAGCGGGATCTTAGGCAACTTGACCACCGAGGCCTGACCCGAGGGCTGTGCCGGCGCGCCTCCGAATGGCGCGCCCGTTTCACGGTGATATCGACTCTTTACGGCGTAATGCATTTTGTCGAAACTGGCTCGGATTGCGTCCTCGACCTCGAAATCCGCCGCTTCTTGGATGACCTTCAGGTGGGTGGCCTCAAAATCGTCCGCGATCTTCGCTACGCTCGAGTAGCGAGCGAGGAAGGTCGCTCGGATTGCCGCGTCGGTCGCGGCTTGTAGGGATATGTCGTGTATTTCTTGCATACGCCGATTGCATACTTCGCGGCGGGCATATGCGTTTTTTGACATGACGTAACAGAGGGGTCGTCCACCACAGACAGACGAAGCTAAGAGCGAAGGGTAAACGACGAATAGGCAGTCGGAGGCGACGGCAACTCGAACCAACAATATCGAAACCCGGCGAACAATCACGAAAGTCAGGTCGCCAAGGTGAGGGATAACGGACGGCTCCGTTCGGTGCTCGCGCAAGTCCCGAGGGAATATTCTCGGTAATATTCCTCGAGTTGAACGCGGAGAGTATCAGCCGTTGGATTAGCGCGATAAACACGCGTCGCAGAGTTCGATAGGCAAATTCTCGATCGTTGACAATAATATTTTCGAGCGATGGTACTCTCGCACGGATCACGAATGTCGGGATAATACAAGTGCTGGGTCGGGCTGTACGTACCTCGCAACGACGTAAACACGAGCGATGCTCGAGACTATACAGAAAAACAACGCGCGCGAGACCGGCCCGCAATCGAAGGCCACGGCCGTTGTCTCTATGCGCGAAAGTATCGCTGGCCCGGAATACTCGGATATTCGACCGAGTATTTCGGGTACGATTAAGTCAATTATGTGGCGACTAATTACCGCGGCGAGCGCGGATTCGATTTTAAGGCGATTAACGGCTGCGGCCCGAGCTATGACGAACGAAGTTCGCACGCGTATTCCCGTTGCGAAGCTAGCGTTGCACGAGAGATACCGCGCGAGACACGAGTTGTCAGCACGCCGAGCGTTATTGCACCTCGTTAATGCGAGAATAAGAATTCGGCGAATTCGCGTAAATTACAGGCGGCTAATGGCCGATTGCGCGATGCTACGCGAGAATTCCCTTCGCGAAGCGTACGTTGCGATACGGGAGATCCTGCGAGATCCGCAAGGTCACGCGCTATTGCACTACGCGTTACAGAACACAAGATTCGGTGACTTATTACAATGAAAGGACACGCGAAAGGTCGGCGGTAATAGACTAATCGCGATGATATGAAAATCCGGCTCGAAGGACCAGATGCTCGGGGGGCGGTAGAGCCGTACCCGGATTTGCGATAAAGCGAAGCTCGAAGGACCAGGGGAGATGTGTAAAGTCTCCCCAAAGCGAAAGTTAAAATGCGACTCACCGTTCGTTGTGCCGTCGACTCCTGGAGGCTTCGTCTCGGTCGCGATCGGGCTCGTGCAGCAACGCAGGCAGGGCAGCGAGCAAAGCGAAAGCGAGGCAGGCAGCAGTAAATTAAGGCAGGCAGCAAGCAAGCAGGAGTAAGCAGGCAAAAGCAGCACACAAGCAGGCCGAGAAAGTAGGCGATCGCACTATCTCGCGACTCCGGAATAGCGCAAGTCTCCCTGCTCCGATAATCTCTCTGTGCTCCGTTAATCTCTCTGTGCTCCGAGACGTCGTAACGATGAGTGCCGAGAGCTCGCGGCGCTGGAACAGTGTCGCGAGCGAGTGCTTGTTCTTCAGGCGGGTGCCCTCGTGGGGTGAGCGAGGGCAGCACCGATTGGTGAGTCGCGCAATTATCGATTCCGCGTTGATCGCGATCCGCCGACGTTTCGCGCGAGTCACCGAAATACTTAATACTAGGTACGCAAGAATGCTATATACAACGAGTAACGAGACTAAACAATTAAGTATGATACATGCATCCATCTACAGTTTGGTGAGCGCCAAACATCAATTAAAATATTAATGTAGCACGATTCCCATGAATCATTCTATCAGACGCATGACAAAAGAGCCAAAAATATGATTGGACCAGTCATTATTTATACTTAGTTTATGAATAGTGAAACCAAAATATGTTAATTTAAAAGAGAAATAAAAATAACTTTATAAGTAACCTAAAAGTAGGACAACTCTTTAATATTATAATTTTATAATATTGATATTCTCTTTCAATTACTTTCTTTAAAAACAAAAAGAAAAATTACTGAAGAAGCAGCTCTATATCTATATTGATCTAGATCTATATTGATAGATCGTAATAAAACGATAAATGCGAAGAACCAGTATGACGACGCCGATATTTTTTAAAAATAACGCATATCACAAAATTACAATCATAAATTGTTTTATAAATTTTACACGCAAACTTATAATAAAACTAAAAAATATTTTATGAATATGTAACTGAAGGTAACTGTAAATACCATCAATAAAATCAACGTATTACGCAAAAAATAAATAAAAATTTTAATCAGGAACAATCTTCATAATATCAATCTTTTTCTATTGAAATTGAATACAAAATAAAGTATTTTATGAAAAATGTCAGTCAGAAAACTATTTATGTAATAACTTAATCAGAGATTTAAATCTCAATTTCAATTAAGAAAAAAACATAATGATGTTAGTCTTTGTTGTGTGTGATGGTCTTTATAGAATTTAAAATAGTCAAAACTGATGAATTTTTACAATCAAACTCAGTTTCAAATCCATATACGGCGCGTTGTAAGAAATACCATATTTTTTCGCATTCTACTAGATACTTTGCATTAAAAACCTGAAAACTCTTGAAGCATATATCCACTGCTTTACGCACGGTTGCAATTTCGTACTTTAAATCATCAATGATTACTTATGAAGTAATGTCATTCTCATCAGAAACCAGAAGTACAAATGGCTGAAGTTTAATTCCTTTATGTGCACAAAAATTTCTCCGTTCTTCAATAAGATTCTCAATTTCTCCGGGAATCTACAGAAAGATAAAGATAACGCTGTAAGTTGTAGAAATATCTCTCTAGTAAGATACATTAGAAAAGCTTACCTTCAAAGAGCGGAATTAAGCTCTCGCACCGCAATGCAACTAATGCGTCTCGTACAATATGATCCGCCATAGCATATTTACAATAACCGTAAGAGTACACCATTGAAAACAGAGGTCCTGTGTGTTAAAAAAAAGTCCTTGTTAAAATTTTGTGTAATATACAAACTTATATGAGGAATATCGAATGGGCAGTATCGAGCTCGTTAAGTAATAATGCGTAGTACACGCTTATCCGCTCGTTACGGAAAGAGAAAATCTCCGGGTACTTATCGTGGCTGACCTTGTCCCCGCTGTCGGAAATGGCTGGCGGACGAGTCTCGATGCTTCGCTGAGATCAGCAGAGATCCGTCTTTTGCCCGACGTGCGCAGACGCCGATGTATCCTGAGGGATTTCCGGATGTCGAGTCGATTTCCTTTTCTTCGCTTGCTAATTGCCAGCACGCACCTCTCGCACGTTATCACGAGCACGCGCATTCGCGGCCACGAGGCGTGGAACGCGAGGACGCCTCGCAAACACGTGTACAAGATTGTTGTTCGTTTCGAAACTATTGTCGTCCGTTATAAACCATTAATCACCCGCGAGGAGGTGCGAGCGGCGATGGAAGACGACGACGTCGACGGTGACGTTCGTCGCGCATAGCAAGCACACACGCGGGGCAACCTCTCGGTAAACCTTCCGGTTTACGCGCACCGGGAAACGCAGATCCGTTGGCGATCCCCTCTCAGGCCAGCCCGTCGGCCGATCACCGCCGTCACGGTCTAAGCCTTGAGAAAATCTTTCTCTACAACTATAAAGTATCTCGTTCGTATTTCTTGCAATGAATCGCCTAGCAACCGGGTCCACTAAACTGCGCAACGAATTCAGAATTGACTTTCCAAAACTGTGGTATCAGTACCGCGGACCGTGATCGAAACGAATGACGCTGTGATGGTGTAGCGCTCTCTCTCTCTTTCGCATTGTCGCGACTCTAGCGCGGACTGGCAAACGAAAGACGATCGGCAGAGCGCCCTTTGCTTCCGTCGCCGCGGTCGTCGCGTCATTGTCGATATTGCGCGCTTATTTTCAACCTATGATTTTCAAGTGAACGATTTTGTTCACGCAACAAACACAATTATTTAAGATACGATGAGATGGGCAAGTTTGTTACCGTAACAGTCAAATTTTATTGTAACTAATAAATCGATTCAAACATAAAATTTGGTTCGTGTAACATTTCACTTGCTTCCCGTAATATGGTTTTTTAAGTGCATATATAAAAATTACATATTTAGTCAACAAAATGGTTTAACCAAAGAATTTTGTTTTATTTAACCAAATGGGTTTCTCAGTGTGTGTGTGCGTGTGCGTGTGCGTGTCCGTGTGCGCGTGTGTGTGCGTGTGTGTGTGTCTTCTGTAGTTATTAATGTTATTATTAATAAACATGTATAACTAATCTTGTTTCAGATCAAAAGATTCGCAGAAACTTATTTCCATCAAGATCCAGACACTTTGTCAAACATTATAAATCTGATAGAAGAGCGTAATAATGATCTTGAAGCGTTAAAAAATATTTTTACAAAGTAATTTGGAAAAATTCAAACTTAAGTGACCAATTCATACGATCAAACAAAAATACAAAATGTGATGTAAGATATACAATTATCTACATAAATTTTTAAACAATATTATTTTATTTATTATTATCGTTTTTTGAATATTTTATTCATTTTTAATTATTTCTAACACTTTTCAATATTTTTATAATATTTAGTATTTTATTAATAGTCTGGAAGCTATTGATAAAATCTTTTATGACATATTTTAATGTTTTATATAATTGACATATCATTTATATAGTATTAGGTTTGATGTTGTTTGATATTTTTCGCACTATATCTTTTGTAAGCGCACTAACTTTGGTTTATTACACTCAATATAGGGCTTATGCGAATGAATTTTTTAAATTTAATATATAATAGGTACGTTGTATATATTATGTAATAGATACATTATATGAAATACATTTATTTGCTAATAACGATACATAAATTTTAATAATAATTATATTATTATAAATCGTTGCTTTACTTTGAATAGAAAATATAAAATAATGATGTCGCATTGTAACAAAAAGCTTTATTGAAACAGTATTTACTACTCTATGGAATAAAAATGTCTGTTGATTCTTCAAAATTTAATATTATTTATAGGTAATCCTTATTTTTTCATCATCTTACACATTGCATATTTCCCTCTGTTTTATATAATTAATTTTTCGGAATATGAAGTATCAGAATATGAATATTTTGTATCATTTTTGTAGATCACTCATTACAATCACAATATTGAAAGATATTTTATGTCCGACCTTTATATTAAAGAGTAATTTATGATAAGATATATTTTGTATTCACAAATTCTATATATCTATCGAATTTTTATTAAATTATTACTTTTCTCTGTGTGTATTTTACATTTACTTATTATAGTTAGCTTTTTTAAAACTACTTTTATAGTGCGAATCTCAATTAAAACATATTCTGTTGGCGATTTAATATTAAAATAATCTGTTTCAGATCAAGCGTATTTAGTTTGTATTATTAATAATTTCAGCTATATATTAACACAATTTCGAATTTTTGTGACATATTATAAATATAACATAATTTACTGCCATCTGTGATTGGTAAATTATGCATGCACTTTATAATAATTTTTACACTACTGTGTCTCTTTAAATATTTTATAACTTTGCAGCTGAATATATTAAATTTAATATAAAATTGACAATTAATAATTATACAGTACAATTATCATATATATATATATACTAGATTTTTTGCCCGCGCTTCGCGCGGGCTCAAATTCTATTCCCCTCTCCCAAACTCACCCATTAATTAGAAGCACCATAGAATCCCATGAAACCTCCAATTTTCAACCTCATGGTAGCCATCCCCATAAAATTAGTAATCTTTTGGTATCAGTTTCATCAAGATTATCAACAAAAATTAAAAAAAAATTTGGCACTGGTTTCAAGAAAATTTGATCCATTAATAAAAAATAAAACTTATTCTTCAAAAATTAAAAGACTTTTGGCATTGTTTTCAAGAAAATCGGTCAATTAATACTTATTATTTCTCGAAATTTGAATAATTTCCAAACCGGTTTCCAAAAATTGGTAACAAAAAATTATCCATAAAAATTATCCATAAAAAATTTTAGCTTGATATCTCAAAGTTTGCAGAAATTGGAGCAATCACGTACATTTTTTTTTACAGAAATCGGAAACCTCTTTACTATTAGCAATTTTTCTAATTCTATTACATTCTTTAGTTCTTTATACCCCTATAGCTATCTATATATAAAAGTACCTGACGTCTGTATGTCTGTCTGTCTGACCGCGAACTACTTGTTATTTCCCGAGAAATTGTAAAAATTTCGTAACCGGTTTCCAAAAAATCGGTAACAAAAAATTATAAACTTTATCCCGGTAAATTATAAACAATTCCTGGGAAATATATTTTACCTCTACTTCATATACAATTCTTTAAGATTTGGTCAATTATTTTCTGAAAAATTTCGTAACCGGCTTTCAAAAAATCGGTAACGAAAAATGGTTCTGAATATTCCACGCTAGATTAAATTACACCATACCCGAATCACTCAACGGGTGGACGCTTTTATTCGCGGCGACAAAATTTATTGCTTCTTTTTTTTCCTCACCCCGCACTCTCCGGAAAAAAAAATGTACCCTTACTTCATATACAATTCTTTGAGATTCGGTCAATTATTTCCGGAAAAATCCAAAAAGATCGGTAATAAAAAATTATATGCTTTTTTATAGCACTCCCCGGGAAATTCTATCCCTAGTTCATATACAATTCTTTAAAATTCGGTCAATTAATTCCGGAAAAATTGAAAAAATTTTAGAACTAATTTTCAAAAAGATTGGTAACAAAAAAATTGGTAACAAAAAATTATACACTTTATGGCAATCCCCGGGAAATATATTTTACCCCTACTTCATATACAATTCTTTAAGATACGGTCAATTAATTGTCGAAAAATTGGAAAAATTTTTTATACTGACTTTCAAAAAGATCGGTAACGAAAAATTATACACTTGATAGCACTCCCCGGAAAATTCTATCCCTGTTTTATATATATGTAATTCTTTGAGATTCGGTCAATTATTTCCCGAAAAATTGGAAAAACTAGAAAAACCGGTTTCAAAAAAACGGTAACAAAAAACTATACACATCATGGCAGTCCCCGGGAAATTCTACCCTTATTTCATATACTTTTGTTAAAAATTCGGTCCAGTAACGAATGAGTAGTTCGCGGACAGACGGACAGACAGACAAACACTCGGGTTTTATATAATAGTATGATATATATATATACCTTAGACTGAATTCAATTTCTCTTATTAGTTTTATGCAAATTTTTGAAATCAGATAATTTGACGGCTATAATTTATACAATATAAATATATTTAAAAAAATATATATTAAAGTTGTTTCAATTGTAAGTTTAATTTTAATAAGCTTTTTATTTCCAATCGTTTATAACTCAAGAACTCTATATGTGCCTTGACGTTTGTTATCGAGAACGAAAAATTCAAAATTTGGTAAGAGACATCTTCTATATCGACATGGTACTTACAGTATTTAATGAATAGGTATACAAGTATTATCTAACTGATTTAAAGAAGTGCAACTGACGAAAACGACTTGTCAATATTAACATATAAACAAACATATATTTATGTTCCATGATCTTCCTGAATCGATCAGTTCTATGAGTCACTGCATTTACATGACATATTTATTATAATATCAGGGATTGACATTGTGGTCAGTATTCGGTGATCTATCGAAATGATAAAACGAATTAGGTACGCTAATCTATCCTTGATGGCTCTCGTGGCGACAACGCGTAATTAATTGCTGCTCAAAACTGTATTTTAATCCGCGTACAAGTGTTATATACAAAGTACGTTGTTAAAAACTATAATAATTAATTATTTATCTTTCGTTAAAGATATACAAGGTCTGCCAACGAAAAATATCCACCCCCTATATTTCGAGTGCCTCAACTCAAACAAATAAAACCCTCCATAATCCATATTGTAGTAAATTGTTTGAAAGGACACAAAATGAGAAGAATTTTAGCGTAAACTAGAGGTCGATACGTTGATCCGTTCAGTAGTTATTTAGAATCAAAGTTCGAAAAAACTCATTTTTTTACTCTAAATAACTCCCGAACGGTTCAACGTATCGACCTCTGGTTTACGCTAAAATTCTTCTCATTTTGTGTCCTTTCAAACGATATATTACAATATAGAGAGTTCGATTTGAAATTTTTAAGTTAGAATCTTCTGGGGCATGTAATGTTTTTATGCACATATGATTTTTGCTGTACCGTATCCAAATCTCTGTCACCCGTATCCATATACATTTATGCGATTGAAAGTTTGCATGCAAACTGAAAATCGCTTAACATTATTTTGACATGTTTCTCAGACTTCTTTCTCTCCCTCTCACCTCATCATTCGATTATTCGATTAATTTGATCAAATAATGCTGCGCTACAGCGCGCACGGGATTGATCAACTCAATTGTTAAATAACTCAATAAATAATGACCGAAGAGAAAAGTAACACAGGAACTTTCGTCTTAGAATTTTATCTTTTTCCACCCCCTCAAAGATTAATTATGAGTTTTGGGACACCCTGTATAGTAACAAAACATATTTTGTATTAGATATAACAATTACTTTATTACTATGTTATTTTCTTCTAAGCATTTACACATATGTTTTCATTGAATTGTAATTTTTTCTATTTTATATTTTTAACTGTTACTATTATACATTATTATTTATTTATTATAAATATATTACATATACTCGAACCATAAATGGAAGGAAAGGAGGGAGGGAGGATAGTAGAAGGTAGAAGGGATACACGAGAGATATCTCAGAAGAATAGTCGGATTAAATTGGAGGACCCCAGGATACATAGTTATAGATGAACTGGAAAGGAAAAAAATGAGAGCCAGAGCAAGCAAGAGAGCATGGAAGTTTGAAAGAAAGCTGGAAGAAAATAAAGGAGGAGAAATAGCGAGAAAATGTTTGGAGGAAATGAAAGACAGATGGAAGAAGGAAAGGATAATAGACAGATGGGAGTAGGAGAGAAAAGACTACTTGGAAAGAATCGATGTAGAAGTTAAAGGAGAGGAGGAGTTGGTAGAGGAGGTATTGGAATATAAGGAGAAATCGAAGTAAAGACACGAAGGGATGGAAAAGATCATGGAATCTAGATACAATAGGTGGTATAAGTTTATAAGGAAGGACGGGATTCCGGATTATCTAAAGAAGCAGGGATGGGATACTAGGCAACAAAGTTAGGGAGGGACTATGCTAGGGAAAAGAGGAAGATAGAAAATGCAGGATATGTGAGAAGGAGGAGGAGACGTGAGAACATGTCTGGAAAGAGAGGGAGGATCAAGATGGGAGGATTGGGATGGAGAGAGTTGGCAGGATGTGGTAGGGAAGATATTGGGCGAAAAGGGAGAGAGGGAAGAATGGATGAAGGCGATAGAGGAGATGAGGCAGGGCGGAGAGAAGAGAAAGGAAAAGGAAGTTACTTGGTAGATGGTAAGAATAATCGTTTAATTACAGATAAGGTCAAAGAGAAGGAGAGTACGTGACAAAGGGAAAGAATGGAGTGCAGAGCGAAGATGATAGTAAAGAAAGAGACGCTGGAGAAGTTGATAAAGGAACAAACAAGTGAGATAATAAGTGAAGGAAGAAATAAAGGATCAGAGAGAGGAGATTGAGAAATTGAGAAGAAAAGTACGCAGACTGGAACAAGGCACAGGGAAAAGGAAGAGAGACAATAGCAAAGAGAGCAGGGGCAGGCTAGAGGAAAGGAAATGGTGGTCCGACGACGATGGGAGGAATGATGACGAGAGAAGGAAGAAGAACGTGATAATAAGGATAGAGAAGAACAGATGGATAGGAAAGGGAACGAACTGGGAGAAGGTGAAGCAGCTGCCATGCTTACAGAGGGCCTGAAGATAGAGGGTAGAAGTGAAGGAAGTAAACGTGATAGGGCTGAGAGGAGAATGGCTGACAATGCTGGTGAGGATGGGAAACGAGGAGGATAAATGGAGGGTGTTAAACGCGCGGAGGAGGGAAGAGAGCAGGCTGAAGGTTAAGATGGACGAGGACAAATCTATAGAGAGGAGACTCAGAGAAGGAGAGGAGAAGAAAAAAACAAAGGAATGGAGGGAGGAGGATGGCGGGAGACCAAGAAGATCGGCGGAGGAGGAGATAGCAAGCAAACTAGAGGAGAGCCTGCTGATGGACACAGACGAGGATGTAGAAGAAAGGAAGAGAGGAAAAGCAAAGGACGAATAAGGAAGAAGGAAGTTTAGCAAACATCTGGAGGAGGAGATGAAGAGAGAATACGGCCGGATTAAACAATGTTTTTGATTTTTTTATTTTGATTTTGAGATTGATTTCGGTTTTGATTTAAATTTGGATTTAGATTTGGATTTAGACTTTTTTGTAAATGAGTTGTAAGGTCGCACAAAGGCCAGGGAAGAAAACAAAAATGTATGAAATGTACAGTGTTGGGTACGTCACTTTAAAAACACCCTTTGAGACTCCTTGGGGTAAATAAAGTATGCATTTATCTATCATATACTCGAACCATAATCACATTCAAACTCATATTATTATTTCGAATTTATATAATATAAACTTTTACTATATATTTTATTAATTTTTAACGTAAACGGTCGCCTGGGATGATTTCTATACTTCAACAAGTTTTAATAGGTCTGTACTATGAATGTCCTAACTTCTTCTGTTATGCGGGTTGGGTCTCGGAACCACTGAATGAAAGATAAGTATGGATTTTCGATTGATAACAAAAATTTACTATGAAGTGAGGTTTATTTCTTTTCGACACTGTAATGTAAAAATCACATTACAGGTGCCCGTTTCCAGATTAAAAGTCGTTCTCGCACACGTCGAGGAAAACATCGAATGCTTATCGATGTTTTCCATCCCACGCATACAGCTGAAATTACAATAAAATTAAAAAATAAGGGAAGAAGCGATGCATCAGCGATATATTTTCTTGCATAAGATAAATACGCTATCTATCACAAAATTGTGTGTAGGGGGAGTCCGGGAGACTTGACCATAGAGGAGAGTTGAACCACTTCAAATATCTCGTTCAAATTTTGAACAAAGAGCTCAATCCGAGCACGTGACAATATGACGCTTGGTAGTGCGTTTCGACTGTGAGTGAGACAAACGTGTTTTAACGTGCTCGGATTGAGCTCTTTGTTCAAAATTTGAACGAGATATTTGAAGTGGTTCAACTCTCCTCTATGGTCAAGTCTCCCGGACTCCCCCTACTAAACGCTTGAACACAGGCGCATTCCGGAGGTACTGGTGAAGTATAGTGTGATCATCGTTCACATACTTACCGTAAGAATGCGATAACATTGAGAAACCTTATTAGAATATAATATGCTCATCGTCCACGTACTTATTTTAAAAATAAAATAACACAGTAGAAATTCCTTAGATTGGACTAAAACTTTCTAAAAAAGTGATAAGACCCTCTTTGGATACTGTAAAAAAAGACGTCTCGGAGACTGCAAAGGTAGTTCACGACAGTTCTTCAAAACGCAATGTGTATTTACACTTTATCGTGTAAATTTAAGTCTATTGTAAGTAAAGTTGTGCTATAAATTCCTTCTTTGTCGGAGAATTATCTATAATACAATTCAGTTATATAATCAACACCCACTAACTCTCGACGTAATTGTCCACAAAAATAACTATGTTTGAAAAGCTATAAAGTAAGAGAATAATATATCGCGCGTACCCTGAGAAGAATACTGTCACAATTCAAAAAGTTTTTATTTTAAGTTAAGCCCATAAAAAGTATGCCTAAAATTTTATGTGCTATAATTATAATCTCACAAGTTTATAGGTGAAATCTGCTGCACGAGGCAGAAGTGTCGTTATTCTTTTAAAATTGTTTTAAAATTATTTTATGT
This sequence comes from Temnothorax longispinosus, assembly GCF_030848805.1. Lineage (NCBI taxonomy): Eukaryota > Metazoa > Arthropoda > Insecta > Hymenoptera > Formicidae > Temnothorax > Temnothorax longispinosus. The sequence continues at coordinate 332,148 of NC_092369.1, forward strand.
CTAAAGTTTTTTTTAAATTGAAGTACTATATATAATATTTATTGGTCGCTATATTGCAAACAATAATTAAATTAAAATTAATTTGTGAAATTGCAGTCGTATTGTTATAATAAAATTTTAGAGAAAAATTTCCGAAGAATTTATTTGCAATACCTAGATTCAGACATTTTCGGACGATAAAGGAATGCCGCATTTGCAAAAATCGCCTAACTGGGCATAAAGAACTTCGCCCAATTTCGGCTATTTGAACCTGATCATCAATCATATATAATTTTGTAGATTATTATGGTAGTATTAAATAAAAAATAGTTTTAGATCTTTAAACCGTACAAATAAACCGGGCTAACTAACAACCAGCGCGGTAAACGATGCGCGATAGTTTTAATTATATTTTTATTTATTTTGCATATTTTCCAACCTTTGACTGCGTGCCGACTAGATTTGTCAGACTTCAAACACACAGCTCCGGTTAGAGTAGTAAAATCCCCCTACACCTAATTAAACCGATTTGATTTAATTTTTGATGCTATATGCATCTAAATAACTATAAAGAAATCATTGCGAAAAATATTTCCTCTCAGCCAAGGTTCGAACCTGGAACTTTCTTCATTCCGTAAAAGTGTCGTACCAATTCGACAAATCTAGTCTGACAAATCTAGTCGGCACGCAGTCAAAGGTTGGAAAATATGTAAAATAAATAAAAATATAAATAAAACTTTCGCGCATCGTTTACCGCGCTGATTCTTAGTTAGCCCGGTTTATTCGTACGGATTTTCCATTGGAACCTATACTCCGAATTTTAGATTTTTAAACCCCTGCCGAAAGCAGTTCTGACCTCCTAATGATGTTATTTTACTGCACATGGCTCGTCATTAGAACTGTCCAAGATGACAAATGAGTCATTGCTATGTTCAGAAAATATCTGTATATTAAAAAAATAATAAAAAATAACTGGTATGTACATCCACCGCAGTATTTTTTGAAACCTTTACTTTTAATACATCTCACAAAAGTGTTGTCAAAAGTGTTAATAATTTTGTTAGTCGTTATTATTGCCTGAATATCGACACAACTGCATAAATAGGAAATTTGCAGGGACGACACGCGGAACAGTCTATTATGAATCCACTAATTGTAAGTACGAAGCTATTATTGTGCGTTGTACTCTGTTTGACAATATGTCATACTCGAAGTCAGTACTTGGTAAACGAATCTGGAAACGTCACATGTGACAATCCCATCGTTGCTGTCGATCTTGACGCGAATAATGGTAAGCAAAAACAAAAATTGAAACAGTTTTAGTTAATTTTATCAATGCAATTTGATATAATTACTTGCTGCAAGTGTATATTATTTTGTAATATATCAAATGGAAGCTTTTCTGTAATAAAATCCGAATATAGTTGTAGCATCGTTAATCTAACGTGATTACGCGATAACGTAATATTTACTTAATAAATAATAAATAAATAATTTACTTAAATAAAATATGTAATTTTACGTATGATTTTCGCACATAGTTCATAATATTTATACCAAAGCTGTAATGATCGTCTTTCTCTACACTCGAGTTCTTTCTTAAACGACAGATGAAGCAACTAACATAACGGACGGATCCACAACTGCGTTAAAGTCCCCAGGCTATTCATACATGGTAATGATGCATCAATTCTTGGGATACGGATACGTAGAATGCGCCGGCACGGTTTTATCCAAAAGATGGATTCTCACAACCGCGCATTGCGTAGAAAGATACCCCCGAACATTTCTCGTAGAGTTTGGTATCAGCGACAAGTTAGGCATTGGATACGAGCTTTTTCGAATCTTCGGTATGTCGATGATTACGTTAATTGATTACGACTCAAACATTTATATGTCTGCAATATGCAAAAGGGCTATAGTAACATTGCCTTAATCTATAAGCCGCAAGATATTCCCTTTTCGACTAAGTACATTTTTCGTAGTGTTCACTATCATAGACAAGTTTGGCATTGGATACGGTCTTCTTAGACTCCTCATTGTGTCGATGGTTACGACTCAAGCGTTTATACATCCGCAATACGCAATTGGCTATAATGATATTGCGTTACTCTACATGCCACAAGATATTCCCTTGTCCAGTAAGTACATTTAAATTGATATTTCTTTCCTTTTTTCTTTTACGCTTATTTACACGTCGGCATTATTTAATTATTCTATGGAAAATATGCAAAAAGTTAATAACAATTTGAATAACACATAGTTTTATAAATGTGGAAAAGAGACTCGTAGAAATAAAAAATTGTATGGTATATCTACGTACAGCTTCTTTTATAATACCTTGATGCATACTAAAAAAATACCAAAAATTATATCTAAAACTACTGAAAAAGTATTACGAATGTATATCATATCTCAATATTGATTTTAAGAAATTATTAGTTAAATATAATATGTCTTTATTTTAGTTGACATTCAGCCAATAAAACTCGCATATTACGACAAAAGCTTTGTGAACAAAGAGTGTGCTTATGTGACTAAATGGGGAATAAATCATATTCGTAACAGAGGTATGACAAGACTTAAGTATACTACATCGTCGATTATAGAAAATAATGTATGCAGGCAATACTGGCCCATCAACAACAAGCACATTTGCACGGCCGCTGCAGGATTGGGACAAGACGCTTGTGAAGTAAAAAATAATACAGTTATAGTTTATAATAATATATACTACAAAAATTATACAAATATATAAAGTACATTATTCTAACGCGCAATATAAATTACCTTGTATCGTTTTATAGGCTAAATGAAATTTGAAAGTGTCTCTTTTTTCATAAATTTGTTATTTAATGTTTTATTTTTAGAGTAACAGCGGTGGTCCTCTCATCGTAAGAAGAAATGACCAGGACTTTCAAATAGGTATTGTGAGTTACGGAGACCAATTTTGTCCTACCAAATCACCTAATGTGTTTACTAAAGTTTCTTCATATATAGACTGGATTCGCGAAGTTATGATGCGATATTAGTGCATAACTATATAATATTATCGATATGATCAATAATTTAAATTTATCATGTATATTGTTTTATAATAAGCACAATTCTTTATAAAAAATATGCATGCATTATAAATGTACATTCTAATATCGATTTTTCAATACGGATAAATTTAACGTTATTGATATAATCGGTAATTTAAATGTATCAGTATTGATAAATAAGTATTAAAATGTACATTTAATGCATGCACATTTTTCATAAACAACTTTGCTCGTTATAAGTAAGACACATGAATATAAAATTAATATACTTACAAAGTTATACATATATACGGAAAGAATAGTTTTCTGAAATTGAAATATATATAAATAAAAATAATAATATTGAACCATCAAAATAAATATATTAAAGGCTCAATCATGATGATAAATCTGCAAAAAGTTTTGATATTGTAGCACAATCTGCTTGAGCGTCTAATATAATTTACTCGCCTTCGGCTCGTTTGATCGGTCAATTATTACACGTCTTGTTCTCGATAATAAAGCAAGAAATGTAGACTTTCAGAGTTGAAAGATAACTCACTCTTTTATTTATTTATTTAGCTTTTTAATATTGAACGTGCAAACTTTATTGTTTGGAGGGATAATAGGTTTGTTACAAAATTTTGCGAACATTTGTGATCGCGCAGACCAACCTGCTGTACGTCTAATCGTGTCTATATTTACCTCATTTCTAAAAGCTGTAGACACAGCTGCATGTCTTGTACTGTACGCTGTAAATATTTTCGTGTCTATACCCGCTTTATTTAGCAAGGACTTAATCCAGTGACCTATCGTCTGAGCTGATGCACCTTTATATGGTTTAATCGTTGAGATTAACAATTTTTTATTTTCCCCTGTTCTGAAATCTTTTGTAATCTTTAAATAATCGAAAATAGCCGAAGCTCTAAACAAAGAGTTCGGTTTTTCTTTAACCCTTCGCCCGTAATCTGGGTCGTAAATGGCACAAGCCGAAATTCAAAATAGAATACCGCCGAAATGAAAAGGAGGGGGGGGCTTGCTTTTCCTCGTAAAAAAAGTAGGTAGTGGGGAGAACTCATGCCCAAAGTTTTGTTGGAATTCGCCAGTGTGTGCTTGACCAGCAGCGAGTCAAAGTGCGTCCAGTGCCAATATTGACCCTGATTACGGACAGTGCCAGACTTTCGTGCAAGGAAGTAAAATTAATTTAACGTCATTTTCATATTATACAGTTATTTTTAACTTATATAAGTGATATTTTTTTATGATTGTGTATATTATATATATAACCTCAAAATGTGAGTGGATGAAAACACGTGTAAAAAGAAATTACATGTACTTTCAGAGTACAATGGATGATCAAGCGACAATATCAGATATTATTTACGAGAAAGACGATTTTATATGATTTTTTAATAAAATAATGTAAAAATTACGCTAAAAATCTTATTTTTCTTTAACTCGAAAAACGCAATTTTTAATCCTCAGAATAATTATACTTTTTAAAAATGACCCATATACAGAATTTTTTTCTTGAAAGTACACATATTTAACTATAAAACCTCGTTGGAATTTTTCATTTTGATTTAAAATTTAATGAGATATGATTTTTTTTAATAAAAGTGGATTTTTATCAATTTTTTGCATAAAGAATTATTTATAAACAATTTATTTTATAACAAATTGCTAAATAAACTTTGGGATTATAAAATAGGATAGTATACAAGTATTACAGAATTTTTTCAGATTTTTTGAACACTATTTACTAGGTCAAAATAACGACAGGACATTTACGACCCAGATTACGGACGATGCCAGTCAAATTATAGTTTACGGGCGAAGGGTTAAAGAAGGGTAAAATCAGCTCAAGTAGAGAGGCACCTGGTTTCGATGTTTTTATTAAGTCGGGTATCTTAATGGTCATTTCTGATTCCGAAAATACGATATTATCTACATTTATTAAAGATAATGTTTGCAATCTATGAGCTGTGGTTAGAGCTAGTATGGCACGCCGTTTTACTTTTAATGGCATCAATAATATTCTACACAATATAAAAGTTTCCAAAAATAATTGTTCTAAGAAAAATAGCGATTCTTACTAATGATTTTAAATTATGTCGAACATAATAAAAATTGGACGAATTAAAATTATGTCGGGACATAAAAATAATTCCGAATTTTTATTATGTTCCGACATCATAGTAATTCATCCAATTAAAATTATATCGGAACATAATAAAATTGTACGGCAAGCCGTTTTACTTTTTAATGCAAGCCGTTTTACTTTTTAATAGCATAATAAATATTCCATTCAATATAAAAGATCAAAAAATAATAGTCTTAAGAAAAATTACAATGAATTAAAATTATGTCAAGACATCATAAAAATTCGGAATTATTTTACGTGTCGATATCATTTTAATTCAACCAATTTTTATGATGTCACGACATAATTTTAATTCATCGAATTAAAATTTGATATACATAATAAAAATTGCATGGCACACCGTTTTACTTTTCAATAGCATAAATAATAATTTATACAATATAAAAGTTTCAAAAAATAATTGTCTTGAGAAAAATAGCGATTTTTACTAATGAATTAAATTTATGTCAAACATAATAAAAATTGCATAAATTAAAATTATGTCGGGACATAATAAAAATTCGGAATTATTTTTATGTCCTAACATAATTTTAATTTCACGAATTAAAATTATGTCTGGACATCATAAAAATTAGATGAATTAAAATTATGTCGAGACATCATAAAAATTGTATGAATTAAAATGATGTCGACATCATAAAAATTGAATGAATTAAAATTATGTCGAGATATAATAAAAATTGTATGAATTAAAATTATGTCGAGACATCATAAAAATTGTATGAATTAAAATTATGTCGACATCATAAAAATTGAATAAATTAAAATTATGTCGCTACGTAAAAATAATTCCGAATTTTTATGATGTGTCGAGATAATTTTAATTCATACAATTTTTATGATGTCTCGACATAATTTTAATTTATTCAATTTTTATGATGTTTCAATTTTTATGACATCTCGACATAATTTTAATTCATTCAATTTTTATGATGTCTCGACATAATTTTAATTCATTCAATTTTTATGATGTCGACATCATTTAATTCATATAATTTTTATGATGTCGACATAATTTTAATTCATACAATTTTTATGTCTCGACAAAATTTTAATTCATTCAATTTTATGATGTCCAATTTTATGATGTCTGAATTTTTATGATGTCTGAATTTTTATGATGTCTGAATTTTATGATGTCTGAATTTTTATGATGTCTCAATTTTTATGATGTCTCAATTTTTATGATGTCTCAATTTTTATGATGTCTGAATTTTTATGATGTCTGAATTTTTATGATGTCTCAATTTTTATGATGTCTCAATTTTTATGATGTCGCGACATAATTTTAATTCCGGAGCTGGTGATTTTCATCCCACAATATTGGCAGCATTGTGTAAGTAGCGTCAACAGTTCTCACAGCTTGAATTCGATGTCTACGTGTCCCAGGTCGCCGATTACGACGTCCAGATAATGCGCTCCGTAGTTTTCGGTGTCTAAGTGTATTAATACCTTGAATTCGATGTCTACGTGTCCCAGGTTGTCGACGACGAGGTCCAGATAGTGCGCTCCGTAGTTTTCGGTGTCTAGGTGTATTAATACCTTGAATTCGATGTCACGTGTCCCAGGTTGCCGATGACGGCGTCCAGATAATGCGCTCCGTAGTTTTCGGTGTCTAGGTGTATTAATACCTTGAATTTGATGTCTACGTGTCCCAGGTTGCCGACGACGAGGTCCAGATAGTGCGCTCCGTAGTTTTCGGTGTCCAGGTGTATTCATACTTTGAATTCGATGTCTACGTGTCCCAGGTTGCCGATGACGACGTCTAGATAATGCGCTTCGTAGTTTTCGGTGTCTAGGTGTATTAATACCTTGAATTCGATGTCTACGTGTCCCAGGTTGCCGATGACAACGTCCAGATAATGCGCTCCGTAGTTTTCGGTGTCTAGGTGTATTGATACCTTGAATTTGATGTCTATGTGTCCCAAGTTCCCGACGACGAGGTTCAGATAGTGCGCTCCGTAGTTTTCGGTGTCTATGTGGCACTATCTGGACCTCGTCGTCGGCAACCTGGGACACGTAGACATCGAATTCAAGGTATTAATACACCTAGACACCGAAAACTACGGAGCGCATTATTTGGACGTCGTCATCGGAAACCTGGGACACGTAGGCATCGAATTCAAAGTATGAATACACCTAGACACCGAAAACTACGGAGCGCATTATCTGGACGTCGTCATCGGCAACCTGGGACACGTAGACATCGAATTCAAGGTATTAATACACCTAGACACCGAAAACTACGGAGCGCACTATCTGGACCTCGTCGTCGGCAACCTGGGACACGCAGACATCGAATTCAAGGTATTAATACACCTAGATACCGAAAACTACGCAGCGCACTATCTGGACATCGTCATCGCCGACCTGGGACACGTAGACATCGATTTCAAGCTGTAAGAACTGTTGGCGCTACTTACACAATGCTGCCAATATTGTGGGATGAAAATCACCAGCTCCGGAATTAAAATTATGTTGCGACATCATAAAAATTGAGACATCATAAAAATTGAGACATCATAAAAATTGAGACATCATAAAAATTCAAACATCATAAAAATTCGGACACCATAAAAATTGAGACATCATAAAATTGAGACATCATAAAAATTCAGACATCATAAAAATTCAGACATCATAAAAATTCAGACATCATAAAAATTGAATGAATTAAAATTATGTCGAGACATCATAAAATTGTATGAATTAAAATTATGTCGACATCATAAAAATTGTATGAATTAAAATGAAGTCGACATCATAAAAATTGAATGAATTAAAATTATGTCGAGACATCATAAAAATTGAATGAATTAAAATTATGTCGAGATGTCATAAAAATTGAAACATCATAAAATTGAATGAATTAAATTATGTCAAGACATCATAAAAATTGAATGAATTAAAATTATGTCGACACATCATAAAAATTCGGAATTATTTTTACGTATCGACATAATTTTAATTCATACAATTTTATGATGTCGACATAATTTTAATTCATACAATTTTTATGATGTCTCGACATAATTTTAATTCATTCAATTTTTATTATGTTTCGACATAATTTTAATTCATCAAATTAAATTATGTCAAACATAATAAAAATTGGATGTATTAAAATTATGTCGGGACGTGATAAAAGTTTGAAATTAAATTATATTTATATATGTCCAGACATAATTTTAATTCGTGAAATTAAAATTATGTCAAGACATAAAAATAATTCCGAATTTTTATTATGTCCTGACATAATTCTAATTTATCCTATTTTATTATGTTTGACATAAATTTAATTCATTAGTACGAATAGCTATTTTTCTCAAGACATTATTGTTTGAAACTTTTATATTATGTAGAATATTATTTATGCTATTAAAAAGTTAAAACGGCGTTCCATAACTAGAAGTGTGGCGACTTTTTCCATTGCTTCCTTGAGTTTGAGTTGACTTAAGGGATGCAGATTCTCCACATACGTAAGGACAGACGATGTGTCCCAAGTAGTATTATACTTTGGTTTCGTGAGTCTCTTTTTGAATGTACCTTTCAAAAATCGTGAAATGAGGCCATCCTTGTGAATGTCTCGGAAAGAAACAAGGGCAATAGCTGATCGGGCAGTATTTAAGGTGCTATAACTAGCCCCACTGTTAAATTTCGTTGTTAGAAATTTTATAATGTCAGGTGTTTTTGCGTTGTACACGTTCACCTGATTTTGTACTGCAAAATTTCACTATAGTTTCAAGGGACCTTGGTATTGTTTAAAAATAGATTCGGCGATAGAATTAATCATAATCTCAGCCGAGTCCTCGTCAATTCTCTTTCTTAGAAATGCTGTCCTGATAAGCTCCCTACTATCAGTGAAAGTTTGGACGCAAGTGGGTGTTTTATCTCCCTGCAAGGAGACAATAAGAGATTCTCGTCTGGATTAAAAATCAAACGTGGAGCTATTAACAGCGACATAAATAGAGGGTACTAATGTTGAGCTGGCCATCTGGATACAACGTACAACTACAACACCTTTTGCTTTGTCTGAAATTATCTTTCGTAACGTTCTTCATATGACTGCGAAGGGAGCTAGAATCTTTCATTTGCCCATGACATTGTAAAGGCATCTACTACTCTAACCTCTGGGTTAGGAAATCTTGAGCAGAAATCTTTTGCATTTTTTATTTAGTCTCGAGGCAAATAAATCAATTGAGAATGGACAAAATTGTTTAAGAATTTTCTTAAATATCTTATCATTCAACTCCCATTGCGTGTCAACGTTAACAATACGTAATGCATAATCCGCTTCAATATTTTTTTTTGAAAGGATGTAAGAAGCGAAAATCCATAGATTCCTATCTTCGCAACATTTCCAAATCTTTCGCGATAATTTACTTAAATGTGGAAATTGGATTCCACCCGCTCTATTTATGTATGCTATTGCGGATGTGTTGTCCATTCTTAATAAAATTTCACAATTAGAGTAATCTGTTACGAAACATTTCAATGCCAGAAAAACTGCTAGTAACTCTAGGTAATTAATACTAAATTTTCTTTTCTCGTTAGACCAGAGACCATGAGCGCTTATGCCTTGACAATGAGCTCCCCATCCAGTCAAAGACGCATCTGATGATAATTCAACTTGAAATTGATTTAATCTAATAGGATTCTTTTTTATCACGGTTTTATATATTTTGTCACCAGTCTAAATCTTTCCTCATCTTTTTATTAATAATATAAATATCTTTGCCTCGTAGCTGTTATTATTGATAATTAAAGCTAGGAATTTTTGTCGCTCCAATCTTTTACAGTGAATTGATCCATAAGCTACTGCAGGAACTGCTGCTGTTAGAACACTTAATAGTTTAGCAAACTCCCTGATTTTATAGAGTATTTTCCTTCTTCGAAAGATTTATATAACTTGATTATTTGTGACTTTTTCTTATCTATTAATTCTAGGGTGTAGTCTACAGAATTGATTATAAAGCCTAAATACTTGCGTTTTTGACTGGGTATTAGAGAGCTCTTTTTGTAATTTACCACAAAGCCTAAATGTTCCAACAGCTTTATTGCTACCTGTACATTATTTGAGCAAGGGCAGAAGAGTTTTTAATGAAAAGTAAATCGTCAATGTAAATTACACAGAGCATTCCTAATGATCTTAATTTATTCATCACCGGTTTCATAATTTTTGTGTAAACATAAGGACTAGTGCATAACTCAAAGGGTAGGCATGTAAATTAAAATAATTTGTTCTGGAATCTAAAACGTAAGTATTTGCGAAACTCTTCGTGCACTGGCAACAAACAATACGCATCTTTCAAATCTAATGAAGCCATGTAGTCTCCTTGACTTAATAAAGCTTTTGCAGAGCGTATATCTTCCATTTTAAAGTGGGGGGTGGAGTAATAAATTTATTTAAATTTTTTAAATTAATAATAAATCTGCTGGACCCATCAGGCTTCGGAACTAGAAAATATGATGAAATGAATTATCCATTACAATCTTTACACTCTTCGACTGCTTGCATGGATAACAATTTTTCAAGCTCAGTCTTAATTTTAAGAGACTCTTCTGTCGACCAATTGGGTTCTTTTGGAGGATTATCTTGTTTGGGAAGCTCTTTGAAGGGAATTTTATACCGTTGCAACCATCGAATTATGCGTTCATCAGTAGTTACTTTATCCCAATTATTTATAAATAATTTAAGACGACCTGCGACTGGCTTTACCTCAGCTATTTCTTCGTCGACGTCTGACTCTTCGACCGACTCGAAGTCTTCGACGTACCCTGATTGGATCGTACATGCATTCCTCGACTTGAATCTTATTGTTGGACGTCTCTGATATTGACCCACCTGCTTGTATCTTGCAGGTAGGGTCTTAAAGTTTTCCTGATTCTTCGGTTTTTTACCGAAGATTTTTGAAGACTTGTCGGGGGCTTTGATGTTAGCGCACGATTTTTCAATAGTTTTCGCTTCCTTAACCTCTTCAGCGAACTTATGGCTCCGTAGAGTCATTCGTCTGGTTTTGTAGCGTCAACTATATTGGCTTTACTGATTTGCTTAGTAGAGGTGTAATAAAGGATTTTCTAGCTACAGAGTATTCATGGAAAACATCTGTCATTTAGTTTACCAGCATCACAGCAGAGATAAATTGTGAGAGTTTCCGAGTCAATTCCGTCTTCCGGCTCGTTCAGGATCATTGAGATTGCAGCCCCTAGGACTGACAATGCCGAGCCCACTGCATTTTGAATGTCAGCGAAATGTCCGTCTCGTTTCTTTGCAATATCTGTCATTACTGAAACAATCTTTAGATTGATCTTGGGAAACTTCTACAAACAAATCTCTTTTACGAGGATATTTCTAGAATAGTGCGATAAAACTATGATGGTAATCTCTTAGGTTTATTGTATCAAAAAAAACCAAGTGGTAGTATCATTAATTTTAAATTCAAAAATAAATTAAATCTATTCTAACCTAGGTGGTAGTAGCCTTAATTTTTCTTAACAAAATTATTATATTACAAAATTGTTACTTATTTATTCAATCCAAGTGATATCTACCTCGAAAAAACCTAAGTAACAAGTGATGGTATCTATAAAAAAATATGTGAAATTTTTTAATCCTGATGCGCCAATTACAAAGAGAGAATATATACATATTATATATATATATATATATATATATATACACCTAAACAAAATTATTATTATATCACAAAATTGCGTTTCCAAACTCAATCCAAGTGATACGTATACCAACCTAATGGTAGTAGCCATTTCTTCTTAACAAAATTATATCACAAAATTGCGTTACCTAATTCAACCTAAGTGATATGTTATTTCAAAAAAATATATTAATCTTTAAATTGCGCCAACTACAAAGAGAATATATATATTTCTTTGAAAAATAATTGTTGCGCTACTTTAAAAAAAATAAAACTCAAGTAGTACGTATCTTTGTATTCCCATTCAAGTGTCCTTCCATTCCAATCCAAGCTTTAATTCTTTTTATAATATTACAAAGAATCATTTTAATCACAAAGAATTAAAGAGAAATAACAGTATAAAATAAAAATATTTAATTCAAATAAAATAGATAAATTTTTCTTGTAAAAAAACTTGGCGCTGCTAGACTTCGAAATTTAAACATTAAAATTTAAACATTAGTACTAAGATTTTTGATTGAATAAAAAAACAATAAACATAATTTAGGGAAAAATGCGACAGGAGTAAAAAAGCAGCGCCAAGTTCTTTTACAAGAAAAATTTATCTATTTTATTTGAATTAAATATTTTTATTTTATACTGTTATCTCTTTAATTCTTTGTAATTATAATGATTTTTTGTAATATTATAAAAAGAATGAAAGCTTGGATTGGAATGGAAAGACACTTGAATGGAAATACAAAGATACGTACCACTTGAGTTTTATTTTTTTTAAAGTAGCACAACAATTATTTTTTAAAGCAATATATATATTCTCTTTGTAGTTGGCGCAATTTAGATTTGATATATTTTTTTGAAATAACATATCACTTAGGTTGAATTAGGTAACGCAATTTTGTGATATAATTTTGTTAAGGAGAAATAAGACTACTACCACTTAGATTGGTATACGTATCACTTGGATTGAGTTTGATAACGCAATTTTGTGATATAATAATAATTTTATTAAGGTATATATATATTCTCTCTTTGTAATTGGCGCAGTATTAAAAGATTTCACGTATTTTTTTTTAAATAATAGATACCACTTGTTACTTAGGTTTTTTCAAAGTAGATATCACTCGGATTGAATAAAGTAACAATTTTGTAATATAATAATTTTGTTAAGAAAAATTAAGGCTACTACCATCTAGGTTAGAATAGATTTAATTTATTTTTGAATTTAAAATTAATGATACTACCACTTGGTTTTTTTCGAGGTAACAACCACGCGTGTACTTGGCGCCTTTTTTTACCTTTTTTGAAAAAAGTAATTTTGTACTGTAAGATATTACGGGATACAATAAAAAGAGAAATAAGATTACAATTTGATTTGAATTAATAGCGTTATGCAGCATTGGACTACATGTTTACATATGTTAGCAACTTTATTTTAACAAAAGTTATAGATAATAGCAATTTTCGAAGACGAAGTATTAAAGAAATTAATCTTAATAATTAATGTGGTAAGGTATTATTATTGCTTTGACTAGATGCATAAAAATTAGTTGGAAGTATGATAATATCAATTTGTTGGGTGGTCTTCAACACTTTGAGTGCAATGTCACTCATATCTGCACTGAGAGAAAAATCCAGGCTTTTTTCCTACTAAAGTTGCTGGACATTTTTCTCAGTGTGGGTAACGCGTAAATTTTCGCACAAACCCTCTACAGACACATTTGTAACTGACGGTCTTATATATTTACTAACAAGGGAAAGCTCAGAACTGAACTCCACCGATTTCGATAAAACTTAACAGGATTTACAGAGAATTAAAGTTCCTCCGAATATAATAATCTTACCCTTATTTAGATGCAGGACGGTCTATAGTTTCCGAAATACTTTAATATATAATAAATTTAGTAGCGCCTTTAGTAGAATTCTTAGGACACTTATATACGAAATGATACGAGTAATTATGATGTAGTGGATATGGTAAAACTATCTTTCACAAGCAGTAAATTTAACCCGTTGTGGTCACATGGGGTCCAGTGGACCCCAGGCTTTTTTTTTTTTTTTCTTAAAAGTATACTATTTTGAGAGTAAAACGCACATAGTTTTTTTGCTCTATCTCAAAAAATTTTGATGAATATTTTTGTGAAAAAAGTCAAATTTTTCGAAAAAAAAAATTTTTTTTTTACGTTTTTTCAACATAAAAAATTGTTTAAAATTATTGGATTATTAAGAGGAAGTCATAAATTAATTCCAGTTCAAGGTTTGAGTCGATACATCAAAAAGAACGGAAATGGAAACTGTTGTGGGGTCCATTGGACCCCGTGTGACCACTACGTTATTTTTGGGAGGTGTGACCACAACGGGTTAAAAACATAATGTGAATGTCGTAAAAAACTTTCGCGTAAATTGTTTTGGAAACTATGTTAGTAATTTTTTAATATAATAATCATATAAATGTGTGTGTGTAATATACCAAATCAATCAAGTACTCGGCAGTATAGTATTGTTAAAACTTAATATTTATTATTTTAATTTTTCTCTCTGGATAAAATAAAATATAAGCGATCACAGAAGTGTTTTGTCATTCAAATATCTTTTTATTTAAAAATGACACGCAAGAAATCTCAGTGTATCATTTCTCGCTTCTGACGGGCGTCGAGCGGATTATCCTGCAAGCACAATAAAACTGAATAAAACAGTTTTTACTTTTCCAATCGAATAGAAAAAGCTTTATAAACAAAATAAAATAATGAGGAAGCAATGTGCAAATATTAAATTTATCATACTTAACACATCATACTTATACTTTCAAGAAACATCGAAGAAAAAATTTAGTGGATTAGAAACTTGCTTTTGCTTCCTCTTCATTTTATTTCACTCATAAAGTTTCCTCTATAAAGAAACCATATTATTTTATATTAATAATTATGTTGCTCTACTTTAAAAACAAGCTGGCTTTGAATAGGAACAATGCTAACAATATGTAATTATAAGGAAGCAACGTGCAAGTTTCTGACTTGTACTCTTTTTTTATTTATTATGATAGGAGATGGAATTAATTCAAATTAATTCAACTTTAATAAATAATTGGCAATAATTTTGATAATTCTGTTCACTACTAGTTGCAAAAATGATAACTATGCTTTGACATGTAAATTAAAAAACTGCTAACGAAAGTTGTTATGTTTTTACTTCTAAGTGTATTGCTTTGCGGCTTTATTTATTAAAACACTGCAATTATTGTAATACATGCTGTTTGATGATATTAAATCCTGCCGATATTTTAATATAATTTTATTTTTAATTTGGATCCTTATACAAAGCGACTCGTCTTGTTTCAATAGAAACAAACTATAGAAACTAAAGAAAATCTTATTATCTCTTCCTGATAAGGAGAGACATATGAAAGAAGACAAATGTTTATGTTTTACTTTAAAACTTAAGAGCACTTAAAAAATTCCAGATGCAATGGAAACAATAAGGAGAATAACTTTAAGAGTTATCCTCTATAATTGCAAACCTTATAACTTTAATACTTATGACTTTAACCTTATAACTTTAAACGTTAAAGTTAACCACATGAGATAAATCTTCTTCAAAGTTTACTTCCATAATAACTTTAGACTTAAGATCGAGAATCATAGAAAAACTTCAAAGTTAATGTTTTCTTACGATTATCTAAGATTTATTGAAATTACTTTAAAGCTACTTTTTTATTCCTTTAGAGTACCTAAATACTATTTTAAAGTCAGTTTTTAAAACCTTTAGTTTACTAACGAGATTATTTTAAAGTCAGTTTTGAAATACTGGAAACTTCTTAGATCATTTTAGATTAACTTTTTACACACTTTACATTACCTGAAAATTCCTTAAGTAAACTTTTATATTTTAAAGATTACTTTTACAGCTAAAATTACAATAAAATTAAAAGATGAAGAAAGAAGTGTGGTGTGTGTGTGTGTGTGTGTGTGTGTGTGTGTGTGTGTGTGTGTGTATCAGAGATATATTTTCTCGCATAAGATAAATACGATACTTACCACAGAATTGTGTGTGCCAAACGCCCAAACGCAGACGCATTCTGCGTCCTGGTAAAGTATAGTGTGATCACCGTTCACGTACTTACCTTAGGAATGCGATAACATTGAAAAAACTTAGAATACGATATGTTCCATTACATCGTCCACGTACTTATCTTAAAAATATAATAACACTAGAAATTCCTTAGGATGAATCATTTAAAGTAGACTAAAACTTTCCAAAAAGGTAATAAAAGACCCTCTTTTTAAGTCCTGTAAAAAGTAAAGTCTCGGAGACTGCAGAAACAGTTCCCAACAGTTCCTCGACAGTTTTTCAAAACGCAGTGCTTATTTAGAACATAGTTTATACTTTATTGTATAAATTTAAATCGATTGTAAGTAAAGTTGTGCTATAAATACCTTTTTTGTGGAATGAGAATTATCTACAGTAGTCAACGCCCACCGACTCTTGACGTAATTGTCCACAAAATAGCTATGTTTAAAAAGCTAAAATGTAAGAGAATAAAATATCATACCCTATAGAAGAATACTGTCACAATTAACGGTTGCAAAAATCGCCTAAATAGGCATAAAGAGCTTCGCCTATTTTGGGCTATTCAAGTTCAGTCATCAATTATATGTATATAATGTTGTAGATTTATTATGGTAGTATTAAATAAAAAATAGTTTTAGATCTTTAAACTCCCACCGGAAGAGCAGTTCTGACCTCCTAATAATGTCATTTTACTCGTTCGATAGCTCGTCATCAGAACTGTTTAAGATGACAAATGCGTCATTGCTATGTGCAGAAGATATCTGTATATTTGAAAAAAAAATAATAATAAACAACATCGTTATCATGGACATCACTGACTGTGTCATTGATTCCGAAACAAATACACGATGATTACACGCTTACAATCAACTAATAATTTTTTATTTTATAATTGAACATGAGTCCCAGAATTCTAATTTTTGTTTTTATCCTCGCCTAAAGATTTCTTTTTGTGTCCAAGCCACCTTCTCGTGATAACAGCGGTAACAAACAAATGTTGAATATTTTTTTCGGTATATTTGTTGACGCATTTGCTTAGCTAAGTTCTTGGTTCTATATTTAATTAAGTTAAGCAGGCATTAATTTTACTAATCTATATCTATCTATATAATCAAATGTTCCGACTGACTCATCAACACCCAGTCCAAATCTCTACGCCTAGAAACATGAAATTCGGGGAGTATATTCCTTCCATGACGTAAGCACCTACTAAAAAGGAATTTTTAAAAATTTGACTTCTAACAGGGTGAAAAGGGATAAAATGTGTTTTCACGAATTCTCTCTCTTCGACGGGCAACGCCGTCAAACTTAAGCTTAAGCTAGTTTATTATAATGTCATGGTAAAAAGAATCAGAACCAGTGACACAATTAGTGATGTTCAATGTTTATTATACAACGATACCAATGAAGTCTGTCCTGAGCGGAGAAAGAGCGTGAAGCGGCATATATATATATAGATATTCAGTGTACCATATCTACCATCTGAGCATAGCAATGACGTCTTTGTCATCTTGGACAGCTCTAATAATGAGCCATGACATTATTAGGAGGTCAGAACTGTCTCCGGCGGAGGTTGGAGGATCTAAAACAATTTTTTGTTTAAGGGTCCATATACCTCAGTAGGTCTAAAAAATAGGTGATCTTTGTGAATTTTTTGTGGAGAAAGTGAACAAAATAAATCATTCAATATTTTTGGATTATATTTATGATACTTTTAAGTAGTTATACAAATTTGTTCAGCCCATTTAAATAATTTGGCGAAGCGGGATACTGGGCAACGCGCGGAATAGGTTGCTCCATGGCGGAAGTCCTCCAGGTCGTAAAATGTGTCTGAAACATCGAATCAATCGATTTTCCTGTTCAGTACAAGTGTCCCTATAGAGTAGACTAAAAAAAATTCGTTTGAATAAAAATTCATAAAATAGCGGCAGTTCAAAAAAAAAAATTAATTTTCACTATAAATTTTCGATACTTTTTTGCTTATAAAAAATTAAATATTGCATATATCGATATGATTGTAGTCTACTCTATAGGGACACTTGTACTGAACAGGAAAATCGATTGATTCGATGTTTCAGAAACATTTTACGACCTGGAGGACTTCCGCCATGGAGCAACATATTCCGCGCACAGGTCATCGTTGCCCAGTATCCCGCTTCGCCAAATGGGCTGAAAAAATTTTTATAACTACTTAAAAGTATCATAAATATAATCCAAAAATATTGAATGATTTATTTTGTTTACTTTTTCCACAAAAAATTCACAAAAATCACCTTTTTTTGGACCTACTGAGGGATATGGACCCTTAATACTACCATTATATACCTACAAATTATATAAGATTGATGACTACGTCCATACATATAGCCTAAAATCATTTATAAAAATGGGCAAAGTTTTTTGAATCCGCGTGCGTAAAGTAAATTCACTTGACTTGCGACATTCCTTCCATATTTCATCATTTTGACCTCATTAAAGTTCCATACATTAGCGACAATGGAAACACTAGTAACAGTGGCAAATTAACTTTTGTTAGAATAACAAACACTTTCTAAATATTAAAAAACTAACATCTGCGAAGTACCGATAATCGACCAAAGATAAACAAGAATTAACAGAATTTCAAAGAATTTGTAAGTCAATAAAGATTAATTAATAATGCTTAAATTTTTGGGAAAAAAGGTCTTAATTTCTTTGTGCTTTGTGTTTCGAATTTCAATACATAATTAATAATCAAAATTCCCGACTCTTACCGCAATACTTGGACAATACAACGGACATACAAAATATCTTTGATAAAGACACGTAAAATCGCTTTTTACTTATAAATAATCGAAAATAAATAATCGAATCTAATTACTTATAATTAATCGAAAATAATGTGCACATGCTAGTGTCCTTCATGCAATAGTAAGTAGGTAAATATTTAAATATATTTGCGTGCAGTGTTTTCCGGAGTTTTTACATCTAATACATCTCACAAAGGCGTTGTTAAAAGTGTTAAATTTTGTTAGTCCGTCATTATTGCCTGAATATCGACGCAACTGCATAAATGAGAAATTTGCAGAGACGGCACGCGGAACAGTCTACCATGAGTCCACTAAGTACGAAGCTATTATTACTTGTACTCTGTTTGACAATATGTCAATATACTGAAAGTCAGTACTTGGGAAGCGAATCTGGAAACGTCACATACGACAGTCTCATCGTTGCTGTCGATCTTGACGCGAATAATGGTAAGCAAAAACAAAAATTGAAACAGTTTTAGTTAATTTTATCAATATGATTTGATATAATTACTTGCTGCAAGTTATTTATATTATTTTATGTAACACGTGCATAGAAAGTGGCCATTACGCACGCACGCACGCGCGAACACACACACGCGCGCACACACACACACACACACACACACACACACACACACAGGCACAGGTATAATTTTTGCACATAGTTCATAATACTTATACCAAAGCTATAATGATTTTCTTTCGCTACACTGAGTTTTTTCTTAAACGATAGATGGAACAATAACTAACACAACGGGCGGATCCACTACTGCGTTAAAGTCAGGCTATCCATACATGGTAATGGTGCATCAATTCTTGGAATACAAATACGTGGAATGCGCCGGCACGGTCTTATCCAAAAGATGGGTTCTTACAGCCGCTCATTGTGTAGAAAGAACTCCTCGAACATTTCTCGTAGAGTTCGGTATCAGCGACAAGTTAGGCATTGGATACGGGCTTCTTCGAACTTTCGGTATGTCGATGACTACGACTCAAGTGTTTATACATCCGCAATATGCAAAAGGGCTATAGTGATATTGCCTTACTTCTATATGCCACAAGATATTCTTTTTTCTAGTAAGTACATTTTTCGTAGTGTTCACTATCATCAACAACTTTGGCATTGGATACAGTCTTCTTAGACTCTTCGTTGTGTCGATGGCTACAACTCAAGTGTTTATACATCCGCAATACGCGCCAATGAACAATGATATTGCCTTACTCTATATGCCACAAGATATTCCCTTTTCCAGTAAGTACATTTAAATTGATATTTTTCTTTCTTTTTTTTTTGGCTTATTTATATGTCGGCATTATTTAATTATTCTATGGAAAATATGCTGAAAGTTAATAACGATTTGAATAACAAATAGTCTTATAATATGTGAAAAGAAGAAATAAAAAATCGTATTGTATATCAATGTACAGCTTTTTTATAATCTTTGATACGTACTTTGATGCATACTAAAAAAATACCATAAATTATAAAATTAATGAAAAAGTATTACGAATGTATATCATGCCTCAATATTGATTTTAAGAAATTATTAGTTAAATATAATATTTTTCTATTTTAGTTGACATTCAGCCAATAAAACTTGCATATTACGACGAAAGGTTTGTGAACAAAACGTGTGTTTATGTGACCGAATGGGGAAGAAATCATATTAATAGAAGAAGTATGAAAAGACTTAGGTATACTACATTGTCGATTATAAGAAATGATGTATGCACACAATACTGGGGCATCAGCGACAAGCACATTTGCACGGCCGCTGCAGGATTGGGACAAGACGCTTGTGAGGTAAAAAATAATCACAAATAATACAGTTATAGTTTATAACAATATATACTACAAAAATTATACAAATATATAAAGTACATTATTCTAAAGCGCAATATAAATTATCTTGTATCGTTTTATAGGCTAACTGAAATTCGAAAGTGTCTCCTTTAAATTTGTTATTTAATGTTTTATTTTTAGAGTAACAGCGGTGGTCCTCTCATCGTAAGAAGAAATGACCAGGACTTTCAAATAGGTATTGTGAGTTACGGAGACCAATTTTGTCCTACCAAATCACCTAATGTGTTTACTAAAGTTTCTTCATATATAGACTGGATTCGCGAAGTTATGATGTGATATTAGTGCATAAGTTTAATATTATCGATATAATCAATAATTTAAATGTATCATGTACATTATTGTATATATTGTTTTATAATGAGCACAATTCTTTACGAAAAATGTACATGCATTAAATGTACATTGTAATATCGACTTTTTAATACGGATACATTTAATATCATTGATATAATCGGTAATTTAAATAGATTAGTTGGTATATTGTAATATTGATAAGTCCAAGCAACACAGTATCGTTCAAAATACGTTTAATAAACGTTACAAATTTATTTTAAACGTATAAGTCGATTAAAAAAACGTTTAAAATGTAACACGTTTTTTAAACTATTTAATAAACGTTTTATGACGTTTATTAAATAGTTATAAAAACGCTTTATAAAATCTTTTTTAGACACATTTATTCTTTCACGTAATTGTAATTATAATAAAAAATTATGCATTACAAATAAAATGTTTAATTTATAATCAGAATTTATAATCAGAATTAATTTTTAGAAAGTTTGCATATAACTTTTCAAATTAAATAAGAATAAATTTAAGTATACATATATATATTATATATGTATGTGCGCGAATTATTTGCAATTCAAATTAGTACATGACAAAGATCGCTAACATGGATAATTTTTTTTCTTGGTTTACTCCAACCGAGCCAGTCCAATAAGTATAATAATATAAATATGTCATTAGACTTGTAAACATGTCAACAAATTAATAAACAGCTATACGAGTCAGGCGCGTTACGTGGTACGCAAGTAAAGAAATTAATAGTTACAAAAGTAACGAATTCAGCCTTATTAATAATCTTTCCGCGCTATATATATAGCTTGCAATGGCACTACTAGGCGGCGCATGACGGTAAGATCAACTCGTAAGTATATAAATTTCAGTTGGGAGCGAATATAAACAGGCTACACCATACTACACCAAGAGTATATACGCGTGTATTATAATTACGATTGTTCTGTTAAACATTGAAAAAAAAAAAAAAGTTTGTGTGTGCGTGGGTATGGTAAAGCGAGGACCCATAGCTATCTTCTTCTTCGTCTAACACGGTTCTTGCTTTCGCGATCTTACAGCACATGTCGTCGTATTGACGGAGACACTTGAACCTCGTTTTTCGTAACTTAGACCATTCTGGTAATTCGAGTCCGATCACACCGCAGCCAGAGAAAGATAGCCATAGGCGATTAGAGGGCTAATTTAGGCAAAGTTTAGATATAGCAGCCCCTTCTTCAAATTTGACGATGAGAGGATCGACGGCGGGACTACCAATAAAACTTCCAGCCTCGCTGTTTCCTCTACCTTGATCCGATTCAGTAGTACTGCTGCCGTCATACTTTGGGTCATCTTGACGGTTAAGCCACTCTTGATTCGGAGATTTTGTTGCTACTTCCGTGGCCTTCACAGGATTGATGGGGTCACTAGAAATATTGCGTGGAGTCGTATGCATAAATGGGCAATGTGGCTTTCTACATCCTCCAGGCCCTCAGCGAAGCAAAATCGCGACATCCGCGGGATGTGTGCTGTATAAGCCTACAACATATTTAAGTGGTGATAAAATCGGTGAGGTTGTTGGATCTTTTATGCACATTTACTCAAATAACATTTAGTTTAAAAATCTTTAGTATTTTTTAAAGTCTGTATAATTTATAATAAAAAAAATATTAGACATATTTTAAAAACATTTATTTAAACATTTTCTTACTTTTTTAGAATATCTATTTTAACGTTTCTTTCACTAATTTATAACGTTTATTTCAACGTTTCTTTAATTAATTTATAACTTTTATCTGAACGTTTTTTGAACTAATTTAAAATACCGTTTTCACACGAGACATTTCGACGGTTTAAGGAACATACTTTTATACATAATGAAAACGTATCGGCTAAACGTTTTTAAAACATTTATTAAACATAAATAATCTGCTTTGATCGGTATTAAAATGTACATTTAATTTAATGCATGTACATTTTTCATAAACAACTTTGCTCGTTATAAATAAGACACAATATAAAATATACTTACAAAGTTATTATATACACGGAAAGAAAATAGTTTTCTGAATATATATAAATATATATAAAGGGCATAGGGGGATAAGCATGGTGAAATTTCCCCGGGCGAATATTTAATTGCCACTTTGAGGATATGTAGGTATTGATAAAAGACAATGACACTCAAAAAATCAGACCTCTAACTCAACGGGTTTTCGAGTAAATCAAAAAATACTTAAAAACTGCATAAATTATTTGATCACGATCAAACCAATACAGCTAGTGATCGAAGAAGACAGTGATGAAGACTGAAAATCAATGTGCAATTGCAATATATGCTTTAATATATTATTTTTATCGACATGTAATATTATTTTTATTGATATTGATGGAGACAAATGCAAAGTTTCTGATGATATTTTAATAAACACGTAGATTAATAAATAAATAAATAAATAATTATAAAAAAACCGTCATTGTTTGTTTTTTTAAATAATAAAAATTAATAAATTGATCTAAAATATATTTTACCGATTTTAGTAAAATAATTTGGATTTTTTGCACAAATCTATAATATATAGATTGTTATTATAAAATAACGACCAATAAATATAAAAAACCGGAAAATTTATAGTATAAAATAGTTTTTATTTTTTTTCAGTACGGCGCACCATTTCGAATCAATCGAAAAAAATATATTTTATATAAGAGAGTATAAAGCTTCTAAAAAAAATAATTTCATAATTTTGCTCAAATCATATCATGCTTAAAAAAATGATTTTTGGAAAAAAACAATTTTTTTTACTGGATAATGAAACTCTATACGGTTGTTGCTCTGTCTCAAGAAAGTCTTTTTATGTCCCTATAACATATTGAAATTTTATCAAAATCAATCAAACCGTTTGTTTCCAAGAAAAAATTTTTTTTAAGTATTTTTTTATTTACTCGAAAACCCGTTGAGTTAGACATCTGATTTTTTGAGAGTCATTGTCTTTTATCAATACCTACATATCCTCGAAATGGCAATTAAATATTCGCCCGGGGCAACTTCACCAAGTTTATCCCCCTATGCCCTTTGACCAAATTTAAAAATAATAACATTGAAAAATCAAAATAGATATATTAAAGGCTCAATCATGATAAGTCTGCAAAAAGTTTTGATATTGTAGCACAATCTGCTTGAGCGTCTAATATAATTATTCATATGATTAGACATAATTGTTTTTAATAAATTTTAATGAAAAACAACGAAACAAAAAAAATTGAGAAACATGTCATTCTCTTTACAGATATAACTAAAATATTATAATATACTAGCTTTGCGCGGGCTCAAAAGCTCTTTCTTCTTTTTCCCGAATAGTAATATTTACCTTAAAAAAAATTTTTTTTTAAAGGAACTTTTTTTAGACAATTTTGTATGGGAGCCCTTTGTCTCCGGACTCAGACTCCTTTCCAAAACTCTCTACGGTCTAAGTTAGAGTATCATGAAATAATATATTAAATATTAAATTGATCATCAAATTTTAAACGCAACTGATGCTAATAAACATTCTTTCCCAGCATAATCCGGGAGTCAGGGCTATTAAAAAATGAGAATATTGAAGTTCACGGCGCAAAGCTGGAATTTTTTTTAATCGATTCTTATGATATCCCGTAACAAGCGTGTAAAGTCTCTAGAATCAACTCGGCCCGCCGCTTCGCCTTTTTTTATTGCAAAATATATTTAAAAACGCGTTTCTGTATAGTTTTCTTTAAATAACTCCTTCTGTGTTGGTCAAACGACAAAACTTGAAGAGAGGAAATTGTTCGGAAGGAAATTTCCTATAAGAATAAGCCTTAAAAAAAATTTAAAAAATTTTTTTAATTGCAAAATTGCAAAAAATACGCGAAAAAAGGGCCATTTTTACAGGTTCCCGAAAACTGGGTTAAAAATTATCATATTTAAGCGGACATTTACTCAATGATACCTTTCAGTATGCTGAACAAGTGTGCACAAGGCTCGCCTCCAATTTTTATATGGCTGCCTATTAACAAATTATTTATGCAAATCGGACGCTTGGCTCTCACGTCTGAACGGGTGAACTTATTTGATGCACTTTATCGGAAATGAAAGGTAACGATGTCTACTTTATGAATTTAAAATAAAAAAATTTTTTTTTCTAAAATTTGACTATTTTAAACAATTTAAATTTCGCATATTAAATATCGGCGTTATTTATTGGCGTACAGTAATGCAAATAGCACCATTGGTTTGCGCTTAAAAAATTATGAATTTAAAAAAAAAAAACGTCCCGATACGACCAATAGAAGCCGAGATAATTGACTTTTACATAATTAATGATTACAGCTAAATTATTTCATATTTTTACTTGAAATTTGGTGTGAAGGTACTAGAGTGAGTGCTTCAACGGCGGAATTTTTTTCGCTGCAATTCGACTGCCAGGTTCGGCGAAAAAAAATGTCGAATACAACGGTTTTAGAGCGAGAGCGCCGGAGCGGACGCAGCGGCGGGTCGACTACGTGGCGCGCAGGCGCGCGAGCCGCCGCTGCGTCCGCCAAGCTCGCTTAATTAACAATTACTTTTCTCTGCAACAAAAGCACGTATCCAAACGATTTTTTTTTAAATCTGCTTGAAATTTTCCGAATTTTATGATTATCACATTATAAATATCATATTCTCAGTATTAACGGAGATAAACAAGATATATTAGGAAAAATACGTATTAATTAATAACAAATTATTTTTGTGATATTTTATACTGTATTGTATATTGTATATTGTCAATACAAAGAGAAAATAGGTTTTCTACACACTTATTTTACTTTATTTTACGTGAATTTTTCCGAGTCTTTTTTTGCTTAAAATAATTTAATTTGTTTTTCTAGTTGCAAATAAAACAGAATAACGCATGGTGAACTTCTTGAATCTTTGAAAGATTTAAACGACTTTTCTTTAATATATAATAGTTTATCACTATTAGTTACGAAAGTATATCCTCTTTTTAATGAAATAATCATAAAGATCAGAAAAATTCACGAAAATGAAATAAAATAAGTGTATAGACAACCTATTTTCTATCTGTATTGACAATATATAATATACAATACAGTATAAAATATCACAAAAATAATTTGTTAATAATTAATACGTATTTTTCCTAATATATCTTGTTTATCTCCGTTAATACTGAGAATATGACATTTATAATGTGATAATCATAAAATTCGGAAAATTTCAAGCAGATTAAAAAAAAAATCATTTGGATACGTGCTTTTGTTGCAGAGAAAAGTAATTGTTAATTAAGCGAGCTTAGCGGACGCAGCGGCGCCGCGGCGGCTCGCGCGCCACGCAGTCGACCCGCCGCTGCGTCCGCTCCGGCGCTCTCGCTCTAAAACCGCTGTATTCGACATTTTTTTTCGCCGAACCTGGCAGTCGAATTGCAGCAAAAAAAATTCCACCGTTAAAGCACTCACTCCAGTACCTGCACACCAAATTTCAAGTAAAAATATGAAATAATTTAGCTGTAATCATTAATTATGTAAAAGTCAATTATCTCGGCTTCTATTATTGGTCGTATCGAGACGTTTTTTTTTTTGAAATTCATAATTTTTTAAGCGCAAACCAATGGTGCTATTTGCATTACTGTACGCCAATAAATAACGCCGATATTTAATATGCGAAATTTAAATTGTTTAAATAATAGTCAAATTAAAAAAAAAATTTTTTTATTTTAAATTCATAAAGTAGACATCGTTACCTTTCATTTCCGATAAAGTGCATCAAAATAAGTTCACCCGTTCAGACGTGAGAGCCAAGCGTCCGATTTGCATAAATAATTTGTTAATAGGCAGCCATATAAAAATTGGAAGCGAGCCTTGTGCACACTTGTTCAGCATACTGAAAGGTATCATTGAGTGAATGTCCGCTTAAATATGATAATTTTTAACCCAGTTTTTGGGAACCTGTAAAAATGGCCCTTTTTTCGCGTATTTTTTGCAATTTTGCAATTAAAAAAATTTTTTAAATTTTTTTTAAGGCTTATTCTTATAGGAAATTTCCTTCCGAACAATTTTCCTCTCTTCAAGTTTTGTCGTTTGACCAACACAAAAGGAGTTATTTGAAGAAAACTATACAGAAACGCGTTTTTTAATATATTTTGCAATAAAAAAAGGCGAAGCGGGCCGAGTTGATTCTAGAGACTTTACACGCTTGTTACGGGATATCATAAGAATCGATTAAAAAAATTCCAGCTTTGCGCCGTGAACTTCAATATCTAATCCCCTGACTCCCGGATTAAGCAGACCTTTTCCCCTCGCTTCGACCCCTTCTTGAAACCCTCTATGGGCTAATTTATTAAACAATAGACGATGTTTTTTCCCCGAATAATATTTACCCTCAAAAAATTTTTTTTGGAAAAAGGAACCTTTTTATCTTCATTCCTGGAGTGAGATAGTGAGAAAAGGAGACGAAGACAGGAGTAAAGGAGACAGCTTTGGAAACCAAAGTGCAGGAGCTATTGGATTGGAAACAGAAGAATCAGGAGCAGAAAAGAAAGAAAAGTTTGAGGATCAGTAGCCTGAAGTGGAACAGTAGAAATCCGCTGCAAATATTTACCCTCAAAAAATTTTTTTTGGAAAAAGGAACCTTTTTATCTTCATTCCTGGAGTGAGATAGTGAGAAAAGGAGACGAAGACAGGAGTAAAGGAGACAGCTTTGGAAACCAAAGTGCAGGAGCTATTGGATTGGAAACAGAAGAATCAGGAGCAGAAAAGAAAGAAAAGTTTGAGGATCAGTAGCCTGAAGTGGAACAGTAGAAATCCGCTGCAAAAAGCAAAGAAGTTTCTCCAGGAGAAGTTTAGTCTGGGCCATTTGGTCGAGGACGCTTGGTGTGAAGGAAAGTCAAGAGAAGGGGGGAGACTGGGGGTTCAAGTAAAAGACCTGGCAGCAAAGATGGAGATACTAAGAAGAAAGAAGGAGTTAGGGAAGGAGCCAATTTTCATGGATGAGTTGCTATCCAAGGAAAAGGAAGAAATTCAATGGAGACTGAGTGGCATTGCGAGGGTAGTCAAAGGATGGGGGGGAGCACACCAATGTCAGATTCAAGAGAGTCTTTTTGGTGGATAGATGGTTCAGTTGAAAACAGATTGAGAGAAAAGAACATGTCTCGCTGTTGGAGCAAACGGAGGTTTCGGAGTAAGAAAGGAAAAGCAGAAGAAGGAAACGCCCAAAAGGTCGCGGCAGATACCGCGAAATCCGAGAAGCCCGAGTCCCGACAAAGTTAGAAGCAAAATTAAAATAGGGTTTTGGAATGTAGCCGGGCTTAAGGAAAAATGTGTGGACTTTTGGGAGTTTATAAGACAGCTGGACTTTGTTGGTATGGTGGAAACATGGATAAGGGAGGATGAGGGGAAACCCGGGAAAAAATATTCATATCTGATCATATATGATCATATATGAATGGCCATATATGGTCAGATATGGAAATTGGCCAGATCTGAGGATATATGATCTGGTATTATTGTATATGTTAATATCTGATCAGGTATGATCAGGTACGAACTATATATTTATCAGGTATGAACATATATATTTAAGTAAGTTTCAGAAAATTGTTATATATTTTCAAAAGTTATTTTTAAGAGTGTGCAACTTTATTATAAAAGTAGACTCTACGATACAACTAATACAAAAATTGTGCCGCTCTATAGCGAGACAGTGTCGTGTCTTTTGATACCGTTCTTATAACACTGTTTGTCAAATTTTAAATACGAGAAACAGATCCCATCGAATGCCATCTATTGAATACTTTGAGATGCAATATCTGATCTGATCATATATAATATTATATGACTATATAGGTTCATACATGATTATATATGCTCTATATATGGGTATGTAAAACTTATATCTGTTCATATCTCATTTATACATGTTCATATACTGTCAAATATTAATATTTTTCCTGGACATTTTGCGGATATAAAAGTCCGGGAAAAATATTCATATCTGACAGTATATGAACATATATAAATGAGATATGAACAGATATAAGTTTTACATGCCCATGTATAGAGCATATATAATCATATATGGTTATCTATCGCCATATATGATCAGATCGTGCATTATACATGACACAAGATGGACAGGGGAGGATTTGGACACTAGCCTACGCAGATGATATCGTTCTGCTGGCCAAAGAGGAGGAGGCGCTAGAGGAGATGATTAAGAGGCTGGAGAAGTACTTGGGGAAAAAGAAGCTGGAATTGAACGTGGGAAAATCAAAGATCTTGAAATTCAGAAGGGGAGAGGGTGTGGCAAGAGAGAAAGACTGGTACTGGAAAGGCCGGAAGTTTCAAGAGGTGAAGAAGTTTGATTACTTGGGGTTCATACTGCAGAGAAATGGAGATCATACGACGCATATTAGGGAGAGGGTAAGAAGAGCAACGTTAGTGATGAAGAAGACATGGAGCTTGGGGGGAAAGGAAGTTTGCGAACGATTGGGGGAGAAGGATGATGTTGTTCGATAGTTTAGTAGGTAGCGTGATGGTATATGGGGCAGAAGTGTGGGGTTAGTTAGAGTATAATAACGTGGAAGGGGTGGAGAGACACGGTATCTGAGATGGTCTCTGGGCCTGGAGAGATGCACACCAGGTTATGTGGTCCTGGAGGAAACCAAGAGGGACAAGATAAGGATAAGGACGGCCAAGCTGGCGGTGAATTTTGAAAAAAAGGCGAGACAAGAATATGGACGGAAAAGATGGGTGGTGGAATGTATTAAAGAAAGGGAGGAAAGAGGAACATTAACAAGAGGGAGATCGGAAAGAGAGGAATACTTAAGTAGGTGTGGAATACAAGAGGCGGATTTGAAACAATGGAGAGAACGGGAAAGATGTGTGGCAGAAGAGCTAAATAATAAAGATAAAAGGCGACGAAGAGAAGAGCAAGAGATACTAATTGAGGGGGCCAGATATAGTAAATGATATAGGAGGATCAAGGTGGCTGGGCTCCCAGAATACTTAAGGAGAAAAGGGGAGAGTGGTAGTCATAAAAAGAGGGCAAGGGCTAGGTGCGGGCATGAGGAGTTAGGAAACAGGTACTGGTTGCGAGAGGATGAAAGGAATTGTAACATATGTGGCAAGGAAGAGGGTACTTTGGAACATCTGATGGAACGGTGCGTATGGAAAAGTACTAGCAGAGTAGTGTTGGATGATATAATAGGCGAGAAGGAGACAGAAGGAGGTTACAGATGGCTTAGGGAGTGTGAGGATAAAAGGAAAAAAGAGAGTAGGAACAGAAGGGTTGCTCAGAGTCAAGTAGGACAAAGGGTTAGGTTAGGTCGGAGGAGTATTAGTGTGTGTGTGTGTGTGTGTGTGTGTGTAGGGGTCCCCCGTAGAAAAGTTTAACCAAATACCCGCGAAGGGGAGGGAGGGTTCAGTATGTGAAGGGTCGCCTATGGCCAGGTCGGGTAGAGTAAGAGAAGTTTTGTAAAGGGTTGGGTACGTCTCTACAAAACGCCATTTCTGTAACTCTCTGGAATTGGAAATAAACTATACTACTACTATTACTACTACCGGTTTCCAGAAAATCGGTCCATTAATAAATAAGTAGTTCGCGCGGTCAAACAGACATTAGAACAATTTTGGAACCGGTTTCCCAAAACCGATTTCCCAAAATAATATTTTTGTAAAAAATAAAACTTTTTTTCAAAAAAAGGAACCATAAAAATTATGTATATTTCCCAAAAAATTTCGGAACCAATTTTTAAAAATAATTCTTTAAGATTTGTTTTAAAAATTGGTAACAAAAAATAATACACATCATTGCCATCCCCAGAAAATTCTACCCCTGTTTCATGTATAATTCTTTAAGGGTCCATATCCCTCAGTAAGTCCAAAAAAAAGGTGATTTTTGTGAATTTTTTGTGGAGAAAGTAAACAAAATAAATCATTCAATATTTTTGAATTATATTTATGATACTTTTAAGTAGTTATAAAAATTTTTTTAGCCCATTTGGCGAAGCGGGATACTGGGCAACGGCGACCTGTGCGCGGAATATGTTGCTCCATGGCGGAAGTCCTCCAGGTCGTAAAATGTGTCTGAAACATCGAATCAATCGATTTTCCTGTTCAGTACAAGTGTCCTTATAGAGTAGACTACAATCATATCGATATATGCAATATATAATTTTTTATAAGCAAAAAAGGATCGAAAATTTATAGTAAAAATTAATTTTTTTTTTAAACTGCTATTTTATGTATTTTTATTCAAAATAATTTTTTTTAGACTACTCTATAGGGACACTTGTACTGAACAGGAAAATCGATTGATTAGATGTTTCAGACACATTTTACAACCTGGAGGACTTCCGCCATGGAGCAACCTATTCCGCGCGTTTCCCCGCTTCGCCAAATTATTTAAATGGGCTGAAAAAATTTGTATAACTACTTAAAAGTATCATAAATATAATCCAAAAATATTGAATAATTTATTTTGTTCACTTTCTCCACAAAAAATTCACAAAAATCACCTATTTTTTAGACCTGCTGAAGTATATGGACCCAAGGTTCCGGTCCATTAACGAATAAGTAGTTTGTTGTTAAACTTTTTTTTTAAGAACCCTAAAAATTACGTATATTTCCCAAAAAATTTTGAAACCAATTTTCAAAAAATTGCTAACAAAAAAAATAATACACATCATTGCTATCCCCAGAAAATTATACCCCTGTTTCACATATAATTCTTTAAGATTCGGTTGAAAAATGTACATTTGCATAGCGGAAAAACATACATACATTTTTTCAAGAAAATCGGTCCATTAATGAAAAATTAAACCTATCGACACCATTCCCGAAAAATTAGACAAATTTTGGCACCGGTTTCCAGAAAATCCGTCCATTAATGAATGAGTAGTTTGCAGCCAGACAGACAGACAGACATTAGAAAAATTTTGGAACCGGTTTCCCAAAAAATTGGTAATAATGCGGTTCTCAAGATACATCTACGGTCTAAGTTAGAGTATCATGAAATAGTATACCAAATTTGGTTGTTCTAATTTGAAAACTTTAGATTTGCATAGCGGACAAACATACATATATGTACATTCATTTTTATACATATAGCTGATTACCCGGGGCTTTGCCCGGGCATCTTTTTTTTTAAACGACTATATTTGTGTTATTACATTTGTGTTCTAGCTAATCTTAAGCCTCTTGCACAAAGGCGATAGCGATA
Organism: Temnothorax longispinosus; assembly: GCF_030848805.1. Taxonomy (NCBI): domain Eukaryota; kingdom Metazoa; phylum Arthropoda; class Insecta; order Hymenoptera; family Formicidae; genus Temnothorax; species Temnothorax longispinosus. The sequence goes on from NC_092369.1 coordinate 364,203, forward strand.
ACGATAGCGATAGCTATCGCTATCGCTATCGTTTATTGTGCAAGGGGCTTTATATCCACCAATATATGATTTATAAACACATATTTTCAATAACTTTCCACATCACCCATGATCTTCGTCAAATTCAATAACAACCTTCCTTAAATAATACTTTATCCATCAAATAACTTATACATTTTTTAGGCATAAGTCGGTATCCCCTTCAACGATCATCGCCAAATTTAAAACAACCTTCCTTTTAATGATACTCTATAAAACATGACATATATAACTTATACACTTTTAAGCAAAATCGGCAACCCTTCACCGATCCTCGCCGAATTAAAACACCTCCTTAATAATAATCCATATAAAAACATTAACTTATTATACACTTCTTAGACAAAAATCGGCAACTCTTTCACCGATTCTTGCCAAATTCAATACCAACCTACCTTTAATGACTTCATCCATAAAAGATATTTAGTTCAATATTTACGGAAATTAGAGCAATCACGTAGATTTTTTAGACAGAAATCGGTAACCCCTTTATTATTAGAAAATTTTTAAAGTCTATTATATTCCTCAGTTTTTTCTACCTCTATTTCATATATAATACTTTAATTAATAAGTGAGTAGTTCGCAGTCAGACAGACAGACATTAGAAAAATTTCGGAACCAATTTCCAAAAAATCGGTAATACACATCATTGCCATTCCCAGAAAATTCTACCTCTGTTTCATATACATATAATTCTTTAAAATTCGGTCCATTAACAAATGAAAAAAATTTGGAACCGGTTTCCCAAAAAATCGGTAATGATGCGATTCTCAAAATACGCCTACCTACGGTCTAAAGTATTATGAGATAGTATACCAAATTTGGTTGTTCTAATTTGAAAACTGTAGATTTGCATAGCGGACAAACATACATACATACATACATACGTACATACATACATACATTTATATATATATAGAGATATGTTAGTTGTAAGATATTATATGTATATAACGGCCACAATAAAAAGAAAAATAAGATTACAATTTGATTGGAATTAATATAGCGTTATGCAGTGTTGACTACATGTCTACATGTTAGCAACTTTAATTTAACAAAGGTTATAGATAATAACAATTTTCAAAGACAAAATATTAAAATATAATAAAAAAAGTAAGGAAAACAACCTGTAAACTTTATGAAAAAAATGGTGCAAATTATAAATTTGCACTTGGCTTTCTCATAGAAGAAGTGATGTCTTAAGATGCTAATACGGCCCTCTGATTGGCTGATGACGCCTTAAGACTATACTTAAGACGATCTTGAATATAAGACCCGACTATGATACCGGCCTTAAAGAATTATATATAAAAATAGAAATAGAAAAGACTGAAGAATATAATAAAATTAAAAATAGACCGATATCTTAAAATTTACGGAAGTTAGAGCTATTACAAACATTTTTCTAAAAATTAGGGACCTTTGATCACGTATAAAGCTGGGTCTAATCAACCAAATCTTAAAGAATTATATATGAAATAGGGGTAGAAAAGACTGAAAAAAATTCGGTTGATTAGTTTTATATGCGAGCTTTATATGCTCTAGCTTTATATGCGAGCAAAATTATGGATCTTTAATCGCGTATAAAGCTGGATTTAATCAACCAAATCTTAAAAAATTATATATGAAATAGGGGTAGAAAAGACTTAAAAATATAATAAAATTAGAAATAGATCGATATCACCAAATTTGCGGAAGTTAGAGCAACCATATGGACATTTTTAAAAAAATTCAAAATTTAAAAAAAGAACCTCTTGATTATTGATTATTAGCAATTTTTATTAATTCTATTATATTCTTCAGTTTTTTCTACTCCTATTTCATATATAATTCGTTAAGAGTCCATATACCTCAGAAGGTCTAAAAAATAGGTGATTTTTGTGAATTTTTTGTGGAGAAAGTGAACAAAATAAATCATTCAATATTTTTGGATTATATTTATGATACTTTTAAGTAGTTATACAAATTTTTTCAGCCCATTTAAATAATTTGGCGAAGCGGGATACTGGGCAACGAGCGGAATAGGTTGCTCCATGGCGGAAGTTCTCCAGGTCGTAAAATGTGTCTGAAACATCGAATCAATCGATTTTCCTGTTCAGTACAAGTGTCCCTATAGAGTAGACTAAAAAAAATTATTTTAAATAAAAATTCATAAAATAGCGGCAGTTCAAAAAGAAAAATTAATTTTTCTATAAATTTTCAATCCTTTTTTGCTTATAAAAAATTAAATATTGCATATATCGATATGATTGTAGTCTACTCTATAAGGACACTTGTACTGAACAGGAAAATCGATTGATTCGATGTTTCAGAAACATTTTACGACCTAGAAGACTTCCGCCATGGAGCAACATATTCCGCGCACAGGTCGCCGTCGCCCAGTATCCCGCCTCGCCAAATGGGTTGAAAAAATTTTTATAACTACTTAAAAGTATCATAAATATAATCCAAAATATTGAATGATTTTTTGTTTACTTTCTCCACAAAAAATTCACAAAAATCACCTTTTTTTTGGACCTACTGAGGGATATGGACCCTTAAGATTTGGTTGATTACTTCTGGAGTTATAGAAATTTCGGTAAATTTGGCACATACACACATATGCACACACACATACACACATACACACATACATACATACATACAAACATTTTTTAAAATTACAATTTTTTGACGTTTTAGAACATTCTGAACACGTTCAGAAAAACAAAAAAATTTTTTTTTCTTTTTACGAAAACAAAGCTTCCTCTATGAGGAAGCAGAGGCACAGCCTTCACATTAAAAGAATTCGAATCGTTTATCAAATCCAGGGGAATTCAATATAAACAGGTGGCTGTGGCCGCCCCGTGGGCTAACGAAAGAGTAGAAAGGGTCAATAGATTTTTGAAATCGTCGCTGAAAAAAATGGCAAGAGAACCACACGATTGGAAATCTCATCTAGGTACAGCTCAATATGTGATAAACAATACCATACACGTAGCTATTAAAATGTCACCGTCAAAATTGTTACTAGGCTATGATCAACGAAACTAGGTTGATGCAGCGATAGTCGAATTAATAAATTTGATTGCAAAAATACATTTTGATCCCGACAAAAGGGAAGAGTTTTACGAAATCGCGGAAGAAGCGACAGCTTCGTTGACGAAATACAATAAAGATTACTATGATATAGCAACCATAAAAAGCCATCGAAGTATCAACCTGCTGATTACGTTATGATTCGCGATACACAAGTGAAACCAACCGAGAATCGTAAACTTAAACCTAATTATAAGGGACCATACATAATTGCGAGAGCGTTAAATAAAAATAGATATGTAGTACAAGACGTACCAGGTTTCAATTTATCGTGGAGACCGTACGACAATATACTGTCACCCGATCGCCTCAAACCGTGGGTGAAACCTGTGACGTCGACACCCGAGAGTGACGAATAATATAGGATCTAAATAAATCAATTATTAGTTTGTAAGGACGCGTAGTGAGTAAGAGATAATATCGTTTAACCGAAGTAATTTTTATTTTGACATTTTAATCAAAGAGTTTAATTTTTGTTAACACGCCTCATTCGGGACGAATGACGTGTCAGAAGGGTCGAACTGTAAGAAACGTTAAGATTAGTCACGTTGGCACCGTAGCTGGAAAACCTGCGGAAACTTCGAGAGAAGACATCACGCCGGACACGCGTGATCAGAGCCGAACACGGAGCTCGTTGCTCCGATTGTAATACGCGGCAGACGATCGTGAGCCGCGAAAGGTAGAGGTGGACCGTCTCCGGTTGCGCGCTGCGGTGCCTACCGTATCGAATCGTGTGTAACGAAACAAGAATAAACTGTATTCAATTAAGCACTTCTGATATCTATTATCCCTACATCCCGTCGAGTTGATTCTTACACGTGATTTTTTTAAATTTTGTGGTTTTGTGATGTCTCCACGCCTTCCCCTGCAAGACGCTCGTAAAATAGAAAAAAGTGATATCCAGGGGGGAGTGCCCGATGCTCCCGAGTTTGAAGATATAGAGGATATAGAGAGGCCCGCTGCTCCCGAACCCCCGCGTCATCCGCTTTCGCGCATCTTACGCGGAATCGGGCGGATGCAACTAATCTGGGACACCCAACTGCGGGCTCGACATCCGGACGCTTACCGCCCCATGAACGTCGGACGCGCGCAACAGCTCGCTAACATCCGCGCGATCATCGAACGCGGGCGAGCTCAACCGGTCGTCGGACGCGAGCGGCCGCGGGCAGAGGTGCACGCGAATTTATTGGCCGCGTTGAGACGGATGACGGTGGGCCGCGGCCATGGGGCTCCCCCTCGTCAAGATTAAGGTATTTTCTTTTTTTTTCTTTTTTTATCTAAAAATTAATAACGCGGGAGCGAGAGAGAGACCGCGCGCGAGGGAAAGACAACGCGAGCGGGAGCGCGCCATGTGACGTCACGCGGACCTCTTGCCATAAAACGTGGACCCTCCGCCTCCCCGCGGACCCTTCGGCCGCTCACATCTGAAGCATTAAATGTTTATAAATGTTTGTAGAACATGTCCCGACGCGCTGGCCGCCCTGACAAATCCCCTCCCCCTGCTCGCGCGTCCTCGATTCCCCCCCGCTCCGCTCCTACTCCTACTCAAATCACTTAAAAATGATTTTAAAATAATATATTAGACGAAAAATAATTTTAATAATTTGCACAATACAAAGAGTAATTTTTATCATTTCTAATTGTGTGGGGAAATTTATTATCTCTTTTGGATTTTAAGTCATTCATCTGAATTTCTCATCTCTATACATGCTTTTAAAATGAGATTCAGCAACAAATCGTTCAAATCGATAAAAATACGCATATGAGCTATGGGTCTTAAATTTTATTGGAATGCGCGTCTAGTAATTTTCAATCATGTATTTTCAAATCAAAGTTTTATTGTTTATATTATAAAGTTTATATATTTAGAAGTTTAATATAAATTTCATAATCGCGATCAAATTAAAACGTTGTTGATATAGAAAAATTTAATAATTATTTACAATAACTAACACAGCTCGGATTACTTTGACCTTGACATATGTTGCCAAGATCACTTTCCTCAGCAAGGGATGGGCTATCGCACCTCCCCTGAAAGCAGGGGGGGTGTGAGTGAACCTTGTTTCGCGTGGAAACTGTATGCGTGAATTATTTCGATATATTTCTTAGTCATTTATGTTTTTCAATACTCAAAATAGCTGCCATATTTTTCAAACTTTTTTTATTTATAACTTTTTAATAAACAATGACCGCCGGCTAAAACATTGTGAAGGTCACTCAAGAGGGTGACTTTGACAACATATGTCAAGGTCAAAGTAATCCGAGCTGTGTTAGTTATTGTAAATAATTACCAAAAATGTTTTCAAATTTAGATTTGTTTCTAATCGGATATCTATTTTAATTACTGAATATATATCTTTTAATTGCTATGAGTAAACGCGTGTAAAGTATAAATGTGAAATATTAATTCATACGCTAATAAAATTATTATTGTTATTGTTAATTGTTAATTTCGTATTTAATTAATTTAATTATTGTAATGGCCTCTTCGCGACGCGTTTGTGTTTCGCGCATCGTTTAAAAGCGTAAAATCTTACGTTTATTGCCGGCGATGATTATAGCCGGTAGCAGAAGGAGCATTTCTTCTTGCTGCCGATCTGACTGTATGAAGTCAGAATACGGCCAAGTACTACAAAAGGTGAGTCTACTCTGGCCAGAAGAAAGAAGACGAAGAGGATCAAAGTAGGTTGGTGTATAACACCAATCAATTGTACCAGTATAAAAGGTAGGCTGTACTTTCGAAAACGTCCATACTCAGATTTAGGTGAAACTTTGTGAATAGGTTCCTTTTAGATAGAAAACACATATACCAAAAGGATTTTTTGCGACTCCAAAGTTTAGCAACTTTTTTAACATTTTTAACTTGCTGCCTCCGTGCATACATTTTCCACGCGAAACAAACTAAAACAACTCTCAAGTAATGTAAACAACCATAAAGTCATACACAAAGTACAAATATATTAATTTGCTGCTTCTGCGTATACATTTTCCACGCGAAACAAGGTGCCACATAAGTTTAAAACTTTCCATGCGTGAAAAGCTCACGCATGATATACTTTGGAGGCACACTATGTGTCTAGTTTAATAATAGTGGAGCCCCCCCGCACGGAGGCGGAACCTACTGCCTTCTCGCATACACTTTTCACACGAACCGAGGTTCACCCCCACCTCCCCCTGTTTTCAGGGGAGGTGCGGTAGCTCCTTCTTCGCTTACGTATGTACTATTTATACACACACAATTGAAGTATATATTATTTAAAAATTTATATTAACTTTCCACGCATGAAAAGTTCACGCATACGGGGGGGGGGCGAAGCCTCCTATGTAGGTTAGTTGACGCGCTTTAAACACTTAAATACTTTTAAAGCGCGTCACTAAACTACATAAGTTATATATATATATATATAATATATATATATATATATAATATATATAATATATACATATATACATAATATATACATATAATATATATACATATAATATATATAATATATACATATATACATATAATATATATAATATATACATATATATATTATTTTTTTATTTATTTTGTATATAAATAAATTAATATATTTGTACTTTGTGTATGACTTTACATTACTTGAGAGCTGTTTCGGTTTGTTTCGCGTGGAAAATGTATGCGCGGAGGCAGCAAGTTAAAAATGTTAAAAAAGTTGCTAAACTTTGGAGTCGCAAAAAATTCTTTTGGTATATGTGTTTTCTATCTAAAAGGAATCTATTCACAAAGTTTCACCGAAATCTGAGCATGGACGTTTTCGGAAGTTTCGCCAAAAGGTACATGTAATGGCAAGCCTAAGGTTTTTTTGTATACGTGCGATTGCATGTAATCAGAGACGGAGAAATACCGTCTTGAATTATATCTAAATTAAATCCGAATTAATTCCGCGTAAATTAAAAATTAAACTCTCCATAAAACTCCTACGGTTCCGATTTAAAATCAAATTTCCGCGCACTTTTTTAATTTTGGGTAATCGCGATCATAACTATAGGTATATCAGATAAAGACACGGGTAGGTAGAAATATTATTCATGTAGGTTAGGTAGGAACGGGTAAAAACTAGATAAAAATCGGGTAGGTAGAGATACGGATAGGTAGGGATGAAAGAGGGGTGATTCGATGACAAAAAGAAATTAATGTATTTAATAATTTTAAGAAATTTAAGTTTATTTTTATGAAAGTGCAATAATATAGGTTGTTTTATGTATAAAATTACATTTTGTCGTATAAAGTGTATAAAATGTATTAATGTATAAAATGTTAGATAAATTGTATAAAACGTAATTGTATTAAATTAAACTTATGTTTAATTCATGTAATCTGGGTTACACGAAATCAAAACGCGTTTATAACACAACATTTTCTAAAGTAAAACGTTATTAAATATTTTCTTCTTTTATTTTTTATTTTATTTTTCTTTATAATAGCGTTTGAAAATATCGCCAATTTTTTATAATGTATAATAAGAATTTTTTAAATAAAAATACAAAGATATCATGGCTAAGCTAGTGGTCGAATATTAACTTTCTACTCGTGAAATTTAACATCGTCGTTTTACTGATTGTGAGTCGCGAATGTATTTGAAAAAATAGTTCCGATTCAGAAGTCATATCGTCAGGAGCATTATATCGTCAGCTACGAGTCAAAAGTCGCAAAATTGTGTGTGTGTGTGTGTGTGCTTGGTCTTAAATTTACAAAATTAATTTAGAACTAAATTAATTTTTTTTTTAGTTCTACATTAATTTCCTAAATTTCTTTCCGCGGTAAATATTTGTGAAAGACTATTGCGAACACCGTGTTTTTTCCACGTTCGTGATCGCGATTACTATCTCGGTGATGGGCCTTATCACTGTTTCTCACGTTAGGTGAACGCTAGCGAATGCGTGGTTCGTACCGGCGCGGCGGCGGCGTAGAGTCGAAATAATCTTTATCGTGATGAGTAATTTCTCGTCGGTTTTCGTGGGACCTATCTGCAAGACGCCTAATTCGGCGTCTCGTTGAAAGTTGGAAGCTACCGTTGCAGTGGCGAAATTAATCCCATCAGGTTTTCTTAGCGGTTTCCGGAAGCAGTAGTTTTGGCAATGGGTCCATGACGACTACCACATGTTTTACAATCGCTGAATTAATTATTATATTTTTAGAGAAGATTTTATTTTTCTCGTTAAATGTTCTCCCATTAATAGTAATACCTACTAATATTACTTTTACAATAATGAAACTTATTAATAGTAAAATGTGCATAGATATAACGATAAATTTATACTATTAAGAAAATAAGTTTAAATCAAGAATTATTTTGCATGCTCTTCTCAATACATTCGAATCGTGCTTAAGAATGTAGTTACAAACGTGTATGTTTTTTCTTTAATTTTTAATCTCTTTTTAGAGACCATTTCCAGATACGTAGGAGTTAGCTGATTCGTACAGATTAATTTTTAAGCATTTAAATAGTTTAGATATTTCTATAATAAAATACATACGCAAACGGTGATATTTTATATTCGATAAATTTTAATTTTTATTAATTTTTAGAAAAGTTTAAAGTTTTTCTTTCTCGTACATCCATGAATGTAATAAAAAATGTGCGGATACTTGAAAAATTCGATACAAGTCGAATGGGTACCCTGATATTAGATTATGAAGTATCGATAACTTGAATTTAAACGTAACAAAGAAATTGGTAAATGATAAGATATACATATATATTGTAAAATGTTCTTATATAAAATTTTTCAGAATCTATTATCGGGTTCGAATCGTCTCAAATTGAGTTGGTACCCCAGGATTATTTGTATCCGCATATATTAAAGTTAAAATGAAGGCGCATGTATTTCATTATTATTAAATATACTCGTTTGTAATTACTTTTCCGTAAAAACCGTTATTCTATCCATGTATTTTTTAATAAAAAACTGAGGTAAATATTATTTTTTATTTTGTGTAAGAGTAATTTTTTTTGTTTATTCTAGTTATATTATATATATAACATTATTACATTTGCAGATGTAGCACGGATGCGCACCAGAATGATGTTTCACATCGACAGTGTCGGAAAATGAACGTGACTACGTAGTACCAATTTTGAAAATGGATGTACTGGCGGTAGTGTACAAGGGATTTCAACGATCCTACAAAAAAGGCCGAGATGGCCTCTCTTAGGCTTCTCTCTGCTGTTGGCCTTCCAGGCGGCCGAGCCCACGCTTTCGAAAATCATGTGAAGCGCAGCGTCGCGCGTCGTGCCTTTAGCTACGCCGGTCACGTGGCTACCGAGTAACCAATCAGAGTGAAATTCTATTCCAACGAGACGGCACATGGTGCTTTTTTCGGATAATGCTTGTCGGTTTCAATTACTCCTTGAAAAGTCCTAGGATCGTAAACATAAAGCGAGCACAGGAAGTTTGAAGGTGCTCGAACGACACGAGAGAACCAAGAGAAAGCTATCTAACAGGTAAAAGAATCTACATTCTGTTCTGTTTCGCCGACGATCTGAATGAAAGCTTGCTGCGTGCGACGTGATCTAATTGGATGTAATAAAAGTATTCGTAACACCAACGTGAGATTATTACTTTTTGGCCGAAAATACTTCGACAAATCGTCGAGATAAGTAAAGCGAAACGTTTCATCTCCGCTCAATCACGCTATTGTATAATATTATCAAAGTGATAAGGTAAAACCAAATGAGTCAATAATTCCATTGTAAGGTTAGAGTAAAAGTAAACTCGAGTAAGATATGGCCATAGAGGAAAGATGGCCATCAACCTATCTTCTTCTTCTTCTTAATTCTTCTGGTTTATGGCACAAAAGTTCCCTCACGGATAGTATCGGCTATTATTCATGGCCAATCTATGTTCTTTCAATCTAGCTCGCCGTGATAGCCCAGTCAATAGAGACATTTAAATGGAATTAATTCCGGGAAGCGATTTTTTTTTATTGTTTTGGAGGGTCATGGAGGGTAGTCTAAAACCGGATTTTCAGGATTCTAACCCTGGAGCGATGACCGCCATTTTGATTAGAAGGGTGATTTTGTAAATATCGCGCTTATTTTCAACTTTAGAGTGAAAGTGGTAATAACCAAACTTGTAGAAAATTTAATACTCCACAATTTTTTGGTCCTTATCATTTTTCACCTAGGATCGATATTTTGGGTCTTAGACTCGAAAGGGGCGGGGGGTAAAATTTTTTTATTTGCTTCTTATTTTTTGAATTTACTTGGTATAATGAAAAACATCTTTTCCACACTACCACGGGGGTAGAGTTTATGGCGCGTATATTCAAAAAATAAAAAAAATAAAAATTTACCCCCCATTTTCGAGTCTAAGACCCAAAATATCGATCCTAGGTGAAAAGTGATAAGAACCAAAATTGTAGAGTATTAAATTTTCTACAAATTTGGTTATTACCACTTTTACTCTAAAGTTTAAAATAAGCGAGATATTTACAAAATCACCCTTTTAATCAAAATGACGGCTAACGCTCCAAGGTTAGAATCCCGAAAATCCGGTTTTAGACTACCCATGACTTTCCGAAACAGTCAAAAAAAAAATCGCTTCCCGGAATTAATTCCATTTCAGCGGTTTTTTCGGGATCTATTGACTGGGCTATGAAACATTGAATGAACATGAGTTGGCCATCTTTCCTGTATGGTCATTTTACCCGAGTTTACCCTATTAAACAGTACACGAGTTTTCCTAAATGAGTTGCAATTAGAGCATTATCATAAACGCACGTTTAGAAACGTCTCATGTTATATGAAGAATCTCATGTCGCATGAAGAAAGAGCAACGCGACGAGTAACATATCATCCTAATTTTACAATAAACCGTAATTTTATAATAGACACCAGATCCAACGTGCTTTTACATTGCGCTAATAATTAATGTTTCTCCCTTTTATGTAACTAAAAATTTAATTTTATGTACATTTATGTACTTACTGTGATATTTATCTTGCCACAATGTAACCCTTTACGAATCTTAAATTATTGTTGCTCGAGTCTTCATTTTTTTATGCCTACCCTTACATTACACTACCCAACAATTGTGCCGGTTTATTTATACGAAACACGTCTGAACTAGTTTGAAAAGATCAAGAAACTGGATGTATCAAAAATCCGATAAACAAATATTTGACGGCACGTTAAATGCTTTGATATAAACAAAAATGTCGATGGAATAAGTTTCATTCTCACGCAAGTAAATTTTTCGCGCGTCTCAGATAATTCGCACCAGACTCGCTTTTTACTAAACTCACTAAAAAATTTTAATTCCCGCGAGAAAGGGAGGAATATAAATTGCCACTGACTCTTGCAGCAAAGCGTATATAATTGTGTATTTCTCGCGATAAAACGAAATAAAATATTTGCATGTAGTGTCATAAATCGTTGCCGATCCAAACTCAAACTTTCGCGATCGACAATAATTGAATTACAATCAGCGAGTCAGAAGCATTATTCAATCTATATATTTAACCCCAATGCTCCTACTTATAATGACGAAGATAATTCGTCGAAAATAATTAAAAACGTTTGCAAATTATATTGGGTCGGGATAATTTTACATTATTTATAATACGATGCACAAACGGCTCCTGGATCATTCTGAGAACGTTGAGTGAGCTGAATCGAAATCTACAATTTTAAATTGCAGTAACAAAATTTGAGAAAATTTACTTGCTCACTATCTTCTTGAAAAACTGGTTTTAAAACTTTTTAATGTTCATTTATATACCTCTAATTCTTACAACTAGAAAATAGATAAAAAGAAAGTTAAATCAAGATTAAAATTGATCTATATTGGTCTTATAGAAATGAATATAAATCGATCAATCAAAAATTCTCGTCAGATGAAATGTAAAGCGTTTAAATTAGAACAGATCTTTTCTTTTATAGTTTAATAAAAGTCGACGTCTTAATATAAAAATTATTACAAAAATTAACTACAACTTATATGCAGATCTCACATTAGAAATTGCCTTGTTACTATTGAATTGTGCGTTTATTTTTTATTCATTAATGTGTATTACTTGCATATAATTATTTAATAATAATTTTATCATCATGCATGTCGCATTTAAGATAATACGTATAAAATATCACAGAGAGTTTTTTCATGTTAAAGCATATGTCCGAAAAATAATGAAAATGATTTTTTTACGCTCCCCAGGAAGGCTGCGCGAGGAAAGTGATAATCGAGTTAGTTGAGGGAGAATCTTAAGTATACAATCGGATCCTCTTCAGTTGAGCCTTTCGAACGGTCGGTACGTTACAGAAGTGCACCCTTGTTTTGTACTCTCGTCGCGGACGAAAATGCAGAAGAGCATCGACCAGCGTTACGCAATTGAATTTTGCGTGAACCTTGGAAAAACAGCTTCTCAGAAACGTTTAATTGAAATGCGCTGAGGACAATGTATTGGAATACCGCTTTGTCATATAGAAGGGAAGCCGTTTAGGCCTGTTCTATACATTCAGTCGTATATCGTAGTCGGATGTTGGAACGCAGCCGACCGTCTAATAAGAGAATTTCTTTTCCGAAAACGAATTTTCCTCATTGTACCATCGGCTACGTTTCAACATTCGACTCCGACATATGTAGAACGACTGATTGTAGGACCGGCCTTAGGATGAACAGCGCTCTTCTGGGCGACCTTCGAAAGGCTCGAGTTCAACTGACAATGAAAGGGTCTAACCGTATACCTCAGATTCCCTCTCAACTACCTCACTTTCTCTACGCAGCCTTTCTAGAGAACGTATAAAAATCATTGTCATTACTTTCCGGACACACTATGTATAATGCAGCACGTCATATTATAATGTGTTGTAGAGTTATTCCACTATGGCAGAGTCAGATATGACTGCACAGGAATGGAAAGAGAAGGGTAACGAAGAGTTAAAAAAAAACAATTAGTCTGAAGCCTCAAGTTACTATACAAACGCACTGAAACTAGAAGAGGACAACGCTAAAAAAGCAGCGCTCTACGAATATCGAGCGGAAGCTTATTTAAAACTGGGCGATTACGAGAAAGTGATTAAAGACTGCGACAGTACGTTAAAGATATGTTGTAATAGAGTATTGCATCACAGATGTCAAGCGCTAGAAGCGTTAAAGAAATTCGAGGAGGCATATAGAGATGCACAGATTATTATTTCATCTGACCCCGATAACGAAAATATCCAATTCGAAGCAGAGCGATTATTTGAAATTGTACAAGAACATCATAAGAGAAATTCACGTATTAGCGCCAAGGTAAATACACATAACTATTACAAAAGTTCGGCAACTTGCAAGACATGCAAGACATGATAATTTGATCTAAATAATATAAAAATTTTAACAAATATCTCATACTGGATATATTCTGTTTCACTTAATATAGTATAATTTGACAAATGGATTTGAGTTTTCTCTCTTTTATTATATAATAATTAATTTTTATAGTTTAATAGTCTGCACACACTGTATGGATAAAAATTACGTAATATAAATATAATCTTTCACAGTTATTTATATGTTCATTACAAGTTATTATATTTAAGTATATGCTTAATTGTGCTTTGTGTTAGATATCACAAGTGCTAGATCTAGCATTGAATGTAGGCGTAGATATAAAAAAACGTGAAACTGCTATGAGTAATCTGCAACTGCTCACATATGAGAAAGTTAGTGCCGATGAGGTGATCTTCAAAGAAAATAATTTATCCAAAATCACACAACTTGTGAATATCGAAAAGGACGTATCATCACAAGGCACTGATAACATTAAACATATCGATTAAGAAAATATGTGAATATTAATAAGATGTTAATTGAAATCGAAATGTCATATTAATAGAATATTATATTTTTAAATAAATGGTAGCCTATAATGTATAATATAATTAATAAATAATATAATTTTGCATTTACAAGACACCTGCCTTGGCGTTTTTTACCCATGATAAATAATATTCTAGCTTTTTCGAGCACAGAAGTATACTCCTTCTCGACAGGCTTGCGTCGTCTCGCTATGTCTCTACAAAAATTTCTTTATGAATTCTTATTTGTTGTTCTTGCAGACTAAAATTTCTTTCTTCGCTGCTGTTAGCAATTGGTGAAACTCGGAGAGTGCCGAGGGTAGCGACAGTTTTTATTTAGGCTTGATCCTTGCAAAATGGAAACGCCGGCTTCTCTTAACGCCGCTAAAGTTTGTTTACCTTGTGGCAACCAATCAATCTAAGTATACATTTAATAATAATATATTACAATGTATACATTTATATTAATATATAGGTGTACGAGCTACTAACGCTTTTTACATTCTCTATAATGGATTTAATTACCAAATCCGTTAATCCGTATTCTTAAAGTTTTATTATTCTTATGTTTCCACAGATAGTCAGAAAAACATGTGTAGCTTTTTCAGCACAGTTGAAGTAATTTCCAAAGTAGTAAAAAGTGATATAAGCACAAACGTATATCACGCTCGTCACGTTAAAATGTACGCAAGGGGACGCTTCCTAAAACGAAAGTAATAATATTTAATTGCACAATTTCAATTATACTAAGTTGAGCACAAAAATTTATTATTACCAATCTGCAATTTATTAAATAACGGCGTATCAATGCAGAATATTTTATAAATTGCTGTAAGTCTCTTTAGTGTCCTCTTCAACGGGTTGAATAAATTTTCTATCCACACAGCAAGTCCACCACGGCACCTACTTGGGCAATTTTTACGTTTCTTTATTTTTATTAGCGTTTCAAATTCTTGCCTCTTTGCTTTGGATAAGATTCACCAGAGCTCATTCTGATTTCCAAGTTACGCTGAAAGATAATACGTTCGTAAGAACGAGCATTCATCAAATCACGAATCTCTGAAACGTCGGTTCTTAATTATTTTATCAGACTCGTCGTCTGATTTAATGAATAATCTTTACCTTGCTGGTGCATCTCTCGACTAAATTATCTTCTAAGATGTCATCCTCATTAATTGAACAGAGGAAAAATTGTACAAAGAAGCTATTGTAGTTGTAAAATGTGCATGAAACTATAGTAAATATTACAGTAATTACTATAATTTTGTGTGCTTTTTTCGCAACTACAGTAGTTTTTTCTATAAGGGAATATGTTCAGGTCTATAAAATTTTTCATTATTTTTTGCTTAGTGACCGCAGCGTTCTTCTGAGAAGCTCCTTCTCGACGCACTACCTCTAAAATCTCTCGGGCCTCTCGGAGCAATCCCTGTGCGCGTCTGACTTGTAACACTCGGCCCCGCAATAGCCTAGGCCACATCGCAGACAGGTATACAGGCTCTTGTTATGCACCTGTTATGAGAATAGAAACTCATCCGATTTAAAAGAATGATTTCTAAAAAAAGTCACGTGACGAACAGCGTCATGTCTCATTGGTTACGCCGATCACATGTGAAAAGCCAATCAGAATACAATTCTATCTCAGCGAGACGACGCACTGCGCACTTTTCGGATAATGCTCGCTAGTTTAAATTAATCGTTGAAAAGCGCTAGAGAGGATTATAGACAATTGTGGAGCGATTAGAAGAAGTTCGAGCGGCACCAGAGAACATTACCAGGAGGAAGCTCTTCGACAGGTAAATGATCTAAATTTTGTTTTGTTTCGCCGACGATCTGAATGAAGGTTTATCGCGTGAAGCGTGATCCATTTCGATTATTCTAAAAAACATAAGATTATTACGTTTCGCCCGAAAATATTTTGACGTCGAGGCAAAATGTTTCACCTTTTTCAAACGTTCTATCGCGCTATTTTTTAATATATTCAAGTGAAAGGGTAAAACCAAACGAGCCAGTAGTTTCATTGTAGGGCTCCGAAACAATACACGAGGCACGAGGTTTTCTGAGTAAGTTGCGATTAGCTCATTAATATAAACGCAGGTTTAGATACATCTCACGAAGAATATCATGTTGCATGAAGGAAGACCAGTGGCGAATGGCATACAGCACTCTAATTTCATAATTAACCGTAATTTTGTAGTGAATTTTAGATCCAACGTACTTATATGATGCGCTAATAAAATTCCCCTTTTTATGTAACTGAAAAATTACTTTTGTGTACCGTTCGATATTTATCTTATCGAAATGTGACCTATCACGAATCTAAAATCATTGTTGCTCGAGTCTTTGTTTTGTTATGCTATCCATATGCCACCGGCCTATGTGTCGGTCTGTTTATACGAAACACGTCTGAACTAGTTTGAAAAGATCAAGGAACTGGATGTATCAAAATTCCGACAAACAAATATTTGACGGCACGTTAAATCCCTTGATATAAACAAAAATGTCGATGGCACAAGATTCATCCTCACAAAAGTAAATTTTTCGCGCATCTCAGATAATTCGCGACCAGACTCGCTTTTTATTAAAGAATTTTAATTCCCGCGTGAAAGGGAGGAATATAAATTGCCACTGACTCTTGCAGCAAAGCGTATATAATTGTGTATTTTTCGCGATAAAACGAAATAAAATATTTGCATGTAGTGTCATAAATCGCCGCCAATCTAAACTCGAAGTTTCGCGATCGACAATAATTGAATTACAATCGGCGGGTTGGGCGGAAAGTACTATTGAGTCTATAATTTAACCCCAATATTCCTATTTATTTCGAAGATGGCTTATCGAAAATAAACCTGTTTTACAATATGTTAATGAAAGCACTCTAATATAAAAATTATAACTATTACAATTTATATGCAGATCTTACATTAGAAATTGCATTGTTATTATTGAACTGCAGGTTTATTTTCAATCCATTAATGTCTTATATTTGCTTATGACTATTTAGCTATAATTTCATCATCTATGCTTTTCGCATTTAAGATAGTACATGTAACATATCACAGACAGTTTTTCCATGTTAAAATATACGTATACTTACATATAATGCAACATATTCTATATTTTGTGTTGTAGCGTTATTCCATCAAAGTCAGATGACTGCACAGGAGTGGAAAAAGAAGGGCGATGAAGATTTTAATCACGGAAATTGGTCTGAAGCCTTAAGTCACTACACAAACGCAATTAAACTAGTAACAGAGGACAATGCTGAGAAGGCAGTATATTACAAATTTCGAGCCGCCACTTATTTAAATATATGCGATTACGACAGAGCGATTAAAGACTGCGATAGTGTGTTAAAAATATGTTATAATGATGCAGAGGCACTGTATCGCAAATGTCAAGCACTAAAAGCAGTAGGGAGATTCGAGGAGGCACTTCGGAACGCGGAGATTATTATTTCATCTATGCCCGATAACAGAATTGTTCAATCCGTAATATCGCAATTACTTAAAATTCTACAAGAATGTCGGGAAAATGCAAGAATTAGTACCGAGGTAAATATACATAAATATTACAAAAGTTTATTAACTCACAAGATATGATAATTTTGTCTAGATAATATAAAAATTATAACAATTTTTTTATACTGAATATATTACTAAGAGTTTTTGTTACATTTAAAATTTGACAAACAAATTTAAGTTTTAATCTTCTTATTATAAAATTTTTATCGGGTAATAGTCTACACACCCTGTACGTATATAAATTAAGTCATATATAAATATAATCTTTCACAGTTATCTATATTTTTATTACATATCATTATATTCAAACATATGTTTAATTTTACTTTATACTATAGGTATCAGAAATGATGGATTTAGTATTTAACATGAAAGCAGATAACCAGAAACGTGAAAACGCTATGAATAATCTGTTTGTGCTCGCACGTGGGAATGCTGGTGCCGAGGAGATCCTTAAGAAGGAAGGTATACACAAACTCGCACAACTTGTAAAAGCTGAAGAGAACGAGAAAGTGACTTGTACCGCGATTCGTATTGTAGGAACATTATGCAAAAATAATATTAGTCGAACCGAGTTCGTTGTGAAATATGTCGGTTTGCTTTGGTGTCTGGAAATGATAAACTGTACGTCTATAAGAAGAGTTAACGCGTCTCAATACTGTTTACAGGTAAATATTAACGAGTGAAATACGTGTAGTTACGTATATCATGTACGTATTTCAGTAATTAAAAGTTTATTGCATATTTCGGTTTCAGAATATATTAAACACTTACAGCGGCATGACTAATAATCCCGATTCAAAACTTGACAAGGCTTTATGCAAGAAGTATAAAAAAGAAATTTTCATGATTCTGTCGTTCTTGTTGAATAGTATAACGAGTAGAACGATATCAGGTCTTGCTAGAGACGCATTAATAGGACTTATTACGCGCAACATTCATTATACCGCGTTGAACTGGGCCAAACGATTAGTCGACCTTGGCGGCTTGCAAAGATTAATGGAGGTGGCCAGTGAAACGATGAAATATGAATGCGAATCCTCGATGGACATCACGTCTTCCACGCGAACTATAATCAGTGTGTGTTTAACAAAAATATATGAAAACATGTGGTGTGAAGATGATAAGAGAAAATTTGTCAACGCCATTGCGGAATTTATTGAAGATAAATTGCGTTTGTCTGACATAGACTCTAATAAAGTATGAATTTTGTAACTTCCGATCTTTTTTAATTATTTAAATTGTTTCAAAATAAAAGGCCGAGTATCTTTTTAACTGTAGCTTATTTGAGTAATTTGAACTCTATTTTTAAAGCAAATATGTCAAAGAAGATTTCTTTTTCAATTGTCCATATTGTATATTCTGCAAGTTTTATATATTAAGATACAATTATAACAGAATTTAATCGAAGTTTATTGAAGAATATAACTGTTACCATCTACTATATTTTCTAAAGCTTAATTTACTCTTAATTAAAGATTTATCCTATTTTCAATTCGAGTTAAATGACAGCAGGTGCCTTGATTTTTTAAAACAATTAATTATTGAAAAACGAAACGTATAAATCTATAAATTGTTAATTGATTGTTTTACAGGTGCGCATAGTACTTGCGATAACAACCTTAATATTCGGCTCGTTAGATGATGTTGTGGACGTAATTATTTTTAATAGACTGATTTCTGATATGATGTTACTAATGTCAAAAACGAATGACCTGTTGCAACAGAAAGTAGTTTGCGAATGTATCGTCGCCGCTATAATCAAATATAATACGGCTAACGTGTTTATATGTCGAAATATAAATACATTAGAGAATCTGTATCAATCTAAGGATGATTCAATTCGGGTTCAAGCGTTAGTGGGTTTGTGCAAATTGAGTAGATTCGATGACAGCTTTTTACGCGATAGTGCGACCATCGATCCATTCACCGATAAAGCGACGAAGAAATTAACCAAGATTTGCAGACAATTATTGATCAATCCCAAGAAAGAGGATGATACGATATGGGCCATTAAAGGCCTATCGTATCTCACTTTCGACGCCGAGATCAAGGAGAAGTTCATCGAGGATCAACGTTCGTTCAAGCGCGTCGTTCAAGTGATGAACGAACTCGCCAAGACTGGCGATCAATCAGTACTCTACGCCGTGGCCACGACGTTGGTGAACTTGTGCAACGCTTATGACGATCAGGAACTCATACCCGAGATGAAAGAATTGCTAATGTTCAGCTCGTATCACCATTTTTTCGCGCGAAGTCAGAAGCTGAACCACGACGAATTTGTGACTAAAAGACGGTGCGCGTTAGCGAAGGCCGATGTAACCAGCGCTCTGGTAAGTCTCGCTAAAACGGACAGCCAGAACTGCAAGGAATTAGTGGCCCGCGTTTTCCACGCGATATGCAGTCAACAGGAGTTGAGAGAAATAATTGTTCAACAAGGTGGCACGGAAGCACTATTGTCGTTAGCACTGAGTGGCACAGACAAGGGAAAAAAACATGCTTCGCGAGCCCTGGTCTATCTAGGACTCAGGAGACATCCCGAGGTTGCGTTTTCCGGTCAGATAATCATGGAGGTTGTACGGCCGATGGTAAATCTTCTGAACCCGGAGTGTTCCGTGTATGAGAATAGTGAGACTCTAACAGCTTTGCGCAATCTAGCTAGTGTCAATGACCACACGCGACAACGTATATTCAACGAGGCAGGATTTCCGAAAATCGCTGATTATATGAATTCAAAGCATTACATGTTGAAACTCAGGTCCGCGCAACTTCTAGACAATTTGACATTATGCCGTGAAGTTGCTATTCGATGTTACAAGCAGGACAATTCTGATGTTATATCTCTTGTGTCCGAAACATTGTACGCGGACAAAAATGAAAATATGTACAAGGTAAATGCTGGAGTTCTAACAAGGGTCACGGCGATCAGCAAATCAACTTGCGAGAACATTCTCAACACGGATCCCACGCTAAAAGAACTAAGCAATTTCCTCGCTAATTCAGACGGTGACTTACAATGTAGGGGTATTAAAATTTTGCTAAATATAATGAGAAACTCGAAAGATGCTGTTGCAAAAATCATCGAAACAGACGTAATGGAATCACTGAGGACACTGAGCAAAAACGATAACGCGCAAAACAAGGAGGTTAAGGAATTAGCATCCCTTGCTTTAGAGATTGTTGCGGAATGGGTAACTAATCAAGAGAAACGTAGCAAAGGATATGAATCGTCACAAAGCATTGATAATAAAGAATACATCGATTAAGAAAATCATATGTAAATGTTAATTGCGATCTGTGTCATTTTAATAGATGTCATGTTAATATCATATAAATGTCATATTAATAGAATATTATTTCTTCTTTAATAAATGAGAGCACAATGTGTATAGTACAATTAAGAAATAATGAAACTTTGCATTTACTAGACCTTGCACTTTTTACCCGCAATAAATAATATTCTAGCTTCTTCAAGTACAGAAGTACACTGTTTCTTGATAGGCTTGGGTCGTCGCTATGTCTCTGCAAAAATCTCTTTCTGAATTCTTGATTGCCGCTCTTGCAGGTTAAAATTTCTTTGTTCGCTGCTGCCAGCAATCGGTGAAGCTCGGAGAGTGCCGCGGATGTACAGACCGTATAGACGTTTTCATTTCAGCGCCTAATTCTTGCAAAATGGCAACTAATGAACCTAAGTATATATTTAATAATAATATATATTATAATATATACATTTATATATAAATCTCTAGTAAAGAGCGATTTACACGTAAGCGCCGTATGTTTGCCACACGTTAAAGTGTACGCAAGCGGAAGCTTTTCAAACGCAAATAATAATCAAACAAAAGAAATGGTTCAATTCGATCCAACTGGCATTAATATAATATTTAAATACACAACGTTTCGACCAATTATTCTCCTCACGGTCGAAAAATAATCTATTATGATTGGTAAATTTTCTTACGGTTACGACAAAAATTTTGTTACGTGCAATGGCCTTTACAGGCGTACGAAACAACTTGAAGTAATTTATAATGTGCAATATTAATTTTATAATTTATTATACATGTAGTACAAGAAAAGCAAGTTCTAAATGATAGCTGAGAAAATTTACGGACTGATTTTTAGAAAATATATTGGTAGAATTTTACTGTAAAATTTGACAAGAATTGTAAATTGTTTAAATCAGAAATCTCGGTTTACGACCGACGTCGCAAAAATGTGGCTTGAATCCGCTCAGATTTGTGCGCAGGAAATACAAAATCTACTGGCTTCAAAATTGTATGCAGTGGAGCTTTAAATTATTTTTATTAATAATACATGACATAATTATACTTACAATAAATTACTTATAATAAAAATAATTATGTATTTGTGATAATAAAATAAAGTAATTTCGGTAATAAAATATATTGGTAATAGAATATATCTCGAAGCCGCGGATATACATATATATATATTATATATATATATATATATATATATATATATATATATATATATCAATATATATAATGCAATTCTTTTAGATTCAATATTAGTGAAAGCCTGCAGTTTAATTAAATCGAGTTACTATTATCTATTATAGTCCAAAAGTTTTAGAAAATAGAAACAATTCAAACGATTTAAAAAAAAAAATTTTTTTTACTATTATATCGTTACAAAGTACACGAGATTAGGCATGATGGCTTGATGCGCTTGGATATAACAAAATGACGGCCTTTCGCTTGCCTGCCACCGCCGCTGTCTAAATATTACAAAAAATACGATCGATTAAAAATCGTTAGCTTATCGCCGCAATATCGTCTGTTCCGGATTCTGCGAAAAATCAATCTACGACCTTTCACGTGGCCGAGAGCGCGCGCGCTTTCGAAAATCACGTGACGCGCGCCTCATTAGTCGGTTACGTAGCTAGGAAAAGCCAATCAGGATGAAATTCTATCGCAGGGAGACAGCGCTCGGTACTCTTTTCGGATAATATTCGCTGGTTTAAGTTAGTCCTTGAAAAGTGCTAGGATCGTAAACAATCGTGGGGCGAGAAGAAGAAGTTTGAAGGTGCGATACGAGCGAACATTACAAAGAGAAAACTATTCGACAGGTAAAGGTTCTACATTTTGTTCTGTTTCGCTGCGACGATCAGAATAAAAGCTTGCCGCGTGTGACGTGATCCAATTCGACATAATATAAATATTCGTAGAAACGTAAGATTATTACTTTTTGCTCGAAAATACTTTTACATATTGTCGAAACAAGTAATGCAAAAGCTATTGTATAACATGTTTAAGTGAAACGGTGAGGCCAAACGAGCCAGTAGTTCCACTATAGGATTGTTAAACTACATACGAGGCACGAGGCACGAGGCACAAAGTTGAGTAAGTTGCGATTAGCGCATTAACTAGCTTAAACGCACAATTTTAGATGCATCTCACGACGAA
The DNA here is from genome assembly GCF_030848805.1 of Temnothorax longispinosus. Lineage (NCBI taxonomy): Eukaryota > Metazoa > Arthropoda > Insecta > Hymenoptera > Formicidae > Temnothorax > Temnothorax longispinosus. The sequence goes on from NC_092369.1 coordinate 387,087, forward strand.
TCTTATGTTGCATTGTAGAAAAAAGCGACAAATGCCATGGCACTCTAATTTTATAATAAGTCGTAATTTTAAAATTGATTCCAGATAGAACGTACTTTAACGATGCGATAATAAAGTTTCCCTTTTTATGTAACTGAAAAATTAAATTTTGTGAACTGTGATATTTATCTCATCAAAATGTGACCCCTCACGAATTTAAAAATACTGCAGCTCGAGTCTTTATTTTCTTATAATATATCCTTACATTATCGGCTATTGTGTAAGTCTATTTACAAGAAACACATCCGAACTGATTTGAAAAGACAAACGAACTGGATGTGTAAAAAAACTGATAAACAAATATTCGGTTGACGGCCCGAGTTAGATGCCTTCATATAAAGAAAAACGCTGAGATTCAATATCACGCAAATAAATTTCTCGCGCGTCTCAGATAATTTGCACACTTTTCCCAGACAAGTGTAAATCGCGCCAGATTTTTGCAGCAAAGCGAACATAATTGCATTTTTTGCAATAAAACGAAATAAAATATTTGAATGTATAGTAGTGTCATAAATCGTTGCCGATTCAAACTCGAACTTTCCCTTTCGCGATCGACAATAAATAATTGATTTAAAGTCAGCGGGTTGGAAGTATTATTCAGTCATAATTATAAATTCCACTTTCTAATATAAAAATTTTGGCAACTACAATTTATTTGCAGATCTTACACTAGCAATTGCATTGTTATTTTTCGATCCCTTAATGTCTCATACTTGCATATAATTATTTAGAAGTAATTTCATATATACTCTATGTCTTTCGCATTTAAGATAATACGTATAAAATATCACGAGAGTCTTCCCACGTTAAAACATATAATGCATCATATATTTTATGTTGTAAAGATATTCCACCATGGCAGAGTCAAATATGACTGCACAAAAATGGAAAGAGAAGAGTAACGATAAGTTTAACAAAGGCATTTGGTCAGAAGCATTGAGTGACTACACAAACGCACTGAACCTAGTAAAGAACAACGCTGAGAGAACAGTGTACTACAAAAATCGAGCTGCCGCTTTATTGAAGCAGGGCATTTATGAGGAAGTTATTAAAGACTGCAACAATGCGTTAAAGATATGTTGTAATAAAGCATTGTATCGCAGATGTCAAGCACTAGAAGCGTTAGACAGATTCGAGGAGGCATATCGGGACGCGGAGATTATTATTTCATCTGACCCCAATAACAAAGTTATTCAACCCGTAAAGGAGCGCTTACATGAAATTGTACAAGGTTGTCGTAAGGACCCACATCATAGTGCCACGGTAAATATACATAACTATTACAAAGGTTTATCAACTTGCAAGACATATTAATTTAGTCTAGATAATATAAAAATTGTAACATAATTCTTGTACTGGATATATTAGTAAAAGTTTTTATTTCTCAAAATACTACACATGATTTGACAAATGGATCTAAAAAAACAGTCGTTTTTGTTCGACTCAACTGGCCAAAATCAATATATTAATAATAACTTGCACAACGTTTCGACCGATTTCCGGTCCTTTTCAAGTGCGTTTCTCGTAATCTATCCGCAAATCCGCATACAAAAATCGAACGAAAACGACTTTTTTTAATTATTTACTGGCAACGAAAATGGATTTAAGTTTTTTTTCTTATTACATAATTTTTAATTGCTATTTGATTAATAGCATACTCGCTACGTAGATAGAAGTTACATAACACAAATATTATCATTCACAGTTATTTTCATTTTTATTACATATCATTATGTTTAAGAATACGCTTATTTTTACTTTGTATTAGATATCACAAATGCTGGATTTAGCATTTAACGTGAGCGCAGAAAAGAAGAAACGTGAAATCGCTATGACCTCTCTATTTATGCTCGCACGTTACAAAGCTAGTGCCGAGGAGATATTCCAGAAGGAAGTTGTATCAAAAATCACAGAACTTATAAAAGTTGAAGAGAATGAAAAAGTGATTTGTAGCGCGATTCGTATTGTGGGCGAGATATGCAAAAACAATATTAAACGAACCGAGTCCGTTATGAGATATGTCGGTTTGCTTTGGTGTCTGGAAATCATGAACAGCACGTCTCCAAAGATAGTCAACGCGTCTCAATATTGTTTACAGGTTGATATTATCAAACAAAATAATACGTACAGTTGTACATATTTACACATATTTTAGTAATTAAAATATTATTGCATATTTTGGTTTCAGAACATATTGAACACTTACAGCGGCATGAATAATGAACGTGATGCAAAACCCGATAAGACTTTGTGCGAAACACACAAGAATGAACTTGATATGATTTTGTCATGCTTATTGAATAGTATAACGAATAAAATGATAACAGGACTTGCTAGAGACGCAATAATAGAACTTATTACGCATAACATTCATACTGCATTAAATTGGGCCGAACAATTGGTCGAGCTTCGCGGTTTGCAAAAATTATTGGAGATAGCCAGTCAATTGGAGGAATACGAATCCTCGCTCGACATAACGTCTTCCACGCGAACTGTAATCAGTATGTGCTTAGCAAAGATATATGAAAACACGTACTGTAATGATGATAAGAGGACATTTATCAACGCCACTGAAGAATTTATTAGGGATAAATTGCTGAAATTTGACACAGAATCCAAAGTATGAATTTTGAAATTACCGGTTTTTTTTAATTACTTAAATTAATTCAAAATAAAGTCTATAATTTCTAAAGTCTATAAAATTCAAATTAAACTCTATAATCTCTAAAGCAATTAAAAAATTAAAAATGTCAAAGAAAATTTATTTTTTAATTGTCGATATTGTATAGGTACTGTGTAACTTACACATATATTAAAAATATTAAAATACAATTGTAACGGACTTTAATAAAAATTTACTGAGTATAATTATATCATCTATCGTATTTTCTGAAGCATAATTTACTAAATATTTTTCGTATTTTCTATCAAAATTAAATAACAATGTAGCTGCCTTGATTTATTTTTCATTAATCAAATATTGCTTTACGTAAAAATTTATAAATTGTTACTTGATTGTTTTATAGGTGCGCATAGTACTTGCGATAACAACTTTAATATTCGGTCCGTTAGATGTTGCGGAAGCAGTTATCTTTAAACCAGAGATTTTTGAGATGATCTTTGCTATGTCAAAAACGGATGACATATTGCAACAGAAAGTGGTTTGCGAATGTATCGTTGCCGTTGTGACCAAATATAAAAAGGTCAGTGTATTTATACGTCGAAGTGTAAATATATTAGAGAACCTGTATCAATCTAAGGATGATTCAATTCGGATTCGAGCGTTAGTGGGTTTTTGCAAGTTAAGCAAATTTGACAAAAGCATTTTGAGCGGTTGCACAACTATCGAACCGTTCGCAGATGGAGCGACGAAGAAATTGGCCAAGGTTTGTACACGAGTCTTAATTAATCACAAAAAAAGAAAGGACATTAGAACATGGGCCGTTGAAGGCCTGTCGTATCTCACTAGCTATGTCGAGGTCAAAGAGGAGTTGATCAAAGACCGACAAGCCGTTAAAGCGATGATCGAGCTCGCCGAGACTAACGATCAATCGGTTATCTTCGGCCTGACCATTATATTGGTAAACTTGTGCGACGCTTATGACAAGAAAGAATTCATACCCGAGATGACAGAATTGGTAATGTTTATCAGACGTTATTTTTCCGAGGAATATCTGACCAAAGATGGCAACGACTTCGTGGAAAAAAGACTATGCGTGTTAGCGAATGCCGGTGTGACAAGCGCTCTGGTAAACCTCGCTAAAACGGACAGCTGGAACTGCAAGGAATTAATAGCTCGCATATTTAAAGCGATATGCAGCCAACATAATTTGAGAAAAATAGTTATTGATGAAGGCGGTACGGAGGCATTGTTGTCGTTATCGCTGAATGGCACAGACAAAGGAAAAAAGTATGCTTTGCGAGCCCTGGTCCATCTAGCTTACACGATATTTCCTGGAATTGCAGTTTTTGGACAGATAATCATGCAGGCTGTTCGGCCGATCATAAATCTCCTGAACTCGGAGTGTTCCGTGAATGAGAATTGCGAGACTCTAACAGCTTTGTGCAATCTAGCTAGCATCAACGACAGCATGCGAAAACATATATTCAAGGAGACAGGATTTGAGAAAATCGAGGACTATATGTATGACGATAACATCATATTGAAACGAACATCCGCAGAACTCATAAACAATTTGGTATTATGCCGTGATGTTGCTATCCAATATTTCGAGCAGAGACCTTATCAAATTTGGCATCTTACACTTTTTTTCATGGACAAGGATGAAGATACCGTTAAGGCAATGGCTGGAACAGTAGCGATGCTGACGGCGGTCAGCGAAGAGGCTTGCGAGCAAATACTCTATTTGAATTCCTCGCTAAAATTCCTATACAATAACTTACTTTCTAATCCAAACGGTGATATACAACGTAAGGGTATCAAAATATTGTTAAATATAATACAAAATACAAAAGACATTGCTACAAAACTCATGAGAACAGACATAATGGAAGCATTGAGGGCATTGAGCAAGGACGATGCCGTGCTAAACAAGGAGATCAAAGAATTAGCTTTAGAAGCTGCTGCAGAATGGGACAAAATCAGAATGAACGACAAAAGTGACGAATTATCACAAAGCACTGATAATTTAGAACATATCGATTAAAAAAATTATATAAATGTTAATTGGGATTTTACAGTCATATTAATAAAATTATTTTTTTTTATTTAATAAATGACAGCACAATGTACAATATAATTAATAAATAACGAAACTTTGCATTTACAAGAATCTTGCCCCTGCGCTTTTTATCCAATAATATTCTAGCTTCTTCAAGTACAGAAGTACACTCTTTCTCAACAGGCTTGGGTCGTCGCTCTGCGAAAATCTCTTTCTAAATTCTTGATTGCCGCTCTTGCAGGTTAAAATTTCTTTTTTCGTTGCTGCCAACAATCGGTGAAACTCGGAGAGGGCCGCGGATGTATAGACCGTATAGAAGTTTTCATTTCAGCGCCTAATTCTTGCAAAATATCAACTAATGAACCTATAAGTATATGTTTAATAATAATATATATTATAATAAATACATTTATATTCTTATATAGGTGATGTACAAGCTATAATATTCATGCTTTTTACGTTTTCTAGAACGGATTCAAATGCCGAGCATCTTTGAAGACCCCATTGCTCATCATATTCTTGCAGAAAGAAACATATAGCCAGCCTTCTCGGCACAGTTCAAATAATTTCCAATCTAGTAAAAAGCGATTTACACGTAAGCGTCGTATGTTCGTCACGTTAAAGTGCACGCAAGCGGAAACTTTTTAAACGCAAATAATAATCAAACAAAAGAAATGGTTCAATTCGACCCATTTATCAATTCGACTGGCCATTTATTAATATAATATTTAAATACACAACGTTTCGACCAATTATTTTCCTCACGGTCAAAAAATAATTTATTATGATTGGTCAATTTTCTTACGGTTCTTACGGTTACGACTAAAAATTTGTTATGTGCAATGGCCTTTACAGGCGTATGAAACAACTTGGAGTAATTTATAATGTGTAATATTAATTTTATAATTTATTATATATGTAGTACAATCTAATGATATTTGAGAAAATTAACGGACTGATTTTTAGAAAATATATTGGTAGAATTTTACTGCAAAATTTGACTAAAATTGTAAATTGTTTAAAATAGAAATCTCAGTTTACGACGTCGCAAAAATGTGGCTTGAATCCGCTCAGATTCGTGCGTAGGAAATACAAAATCTACCGGCTCCAAAATTGTATGCAGTTATAGTGGAGCTTTAAATTATTTTCATTAATAATACATGACATAAATACTTATAATAAATTACTGATAATAAAAATAATAATAATAAATTACTTATAATAAAAATATGGTATTTCTGATAATAAAATAACGTAATTTTGGTAATAATATATATATTGTGAATATATCTCAAAGCCGACTATATTATCTGTTATTTGGACTATTATCTATAGTTCAAAAGTTTTAGAAAATAGAAACAATTTAGACGATTTAAAAAAGAAAAATTTCTTTTACTATTATATTGTTACAAAGTACGCGAGATTAGGCATGATAGCTTGATGCGCTTATTGGATATAACAAAATGACGGCCTTTCGCTTGCCTGCCACCGCCGCTGTCCAAATATTACAAAAAATACGATCGATTAAAAATCGTTAGCTTATCGCCGCAATATCGTCTCGTTCTGCATTCTGCGAAAAATCAATCTATGACCTTTCACGTGGCCGAGAGCGCGCGCGCTTGCGAAAATCACGTGACGCGCGCCTCATTATAGTCGGTCACGTAGCTAGGAAAAGCCAATCAGGATGAAATTCTATCGCAGGAAGACAGCGCTCGGTACTCTTTTCGGATAATATTCGCTGGTTTAAGTTAGTCCTTGAAAAGTGCTAAAATCGTAAACAATCGTGGGGCGAGAAGAAGAAGTTTGAAGGTGCGATACCAGCGAACATTACAAAGAGAAAACTATTCGACAGGTAAAGGTTCTACATTTTGTTCTGTTTTGCTGCGACGATCAGAATAAAAGCTTGCCGCGTGTGACGTGATCCAATTCGACATAATATAAGTATTCGTAGAAACGTAAGATTATTACTTTTTGCTCGAAAATACTTTCACATATCATCGAAACAAGTAATGCAAAAGCTATTGTATAACGTGTTTAAGTGAAACGGTGAGGCCAAACGAGCCAGTAGTTCCACTATAGGATTGTTAAACTACATACGAGGCACGAGGCACGAGGCACAAAGTTGAGTAAGTTGCGATTAGCGCATTAACTAGCTTAAACGCACATTTTTAGATGCATCTCACGACGAATCTTATGTTGCATTGTAGAAAAAAGCGACAAATGCCATGGCACTCTAATTTTATAATAAGTCGTAATTTTAAAATTGATTCAGATAAAACGTACTTTAACGATGCGATAATAAAGTTTCCCTTTTTATGTAACTGAAAAATTAAATTTTGTGAACTGTGATATTTATCTCATCGAAATGTGACCACTCACAAATTTAAAAACACTGCGCTTGAGTCTTTATTTTCTTATAATATATATATTCTTACATTACCGGCAATGGTGCCGGTCTATTTACACGAAACACATCCGAACTGATTTGAAAAGACCAACAAACTAGATGTGTGAAAAAACTGATAAAGAAAAACGTTGAGATTCAATATCACGCAAATAAATTCCTCGCGCGTCTCAGATAATTTGCACACTTTTCCCAGACAAGTGTAAATCGCGCCAGATTTTTGTAGCAAAGCGAACATAATTGCATTTTTTGCAATAAAACGAAATAAAATATTTGAATGTAGTGTCATAAATCGTTGCCGATCCAAACTCGAACTCTCCCTTTCGCGATCGACAATAAATAATTGATTTAAAGTCAGCGGGTTGGAAGTATACTCTATGCCTTTCGCATTTAAGATAATAAGTATAAAATATCACAAGAGTCTTCCCACGTTAAAACATATATATAATGCATCATATATTTTGTGTTGTGGAGATATTCCACCATGGCAGAGTCAAATATGACTGCACAAGAATGGAAAGAGAAGGGTAACGAAGAGTTTAACAAAGGCAATTGGTCAGAAGCATTGAGTGACTACACAAACGCACTGAACCTAGTAGAGAACAACGCTGAGAAAACGGTGTACTACAAAAATCGAGCTGCTGCTTATTTAAAGCTGAACGATTACGAGAATGCTATTGAAGACTGCGACAACGCGTTAAAGATATGTTGTAATAAAGCATTGTATCGCAGATGTCAAGCACTAGAAGCGTTAGAGAGATTCGAGGAGGCACATTGGTATGCGGAGATTATTATTTCATCTGACCCCAATAACAAAGTTATTCAACCAGTAAAGGAGCGCTTACATAAAATTGTACAAGGTTATCGTAAGGACCCACATCTTAGTGCCACGGTAAATATACATAACTATTACAAAGGTTCATCAACTTGCAAGACATGATATTTGGTCATGTAAAAGATAATGTAAAAATTATCACACATTTCTCTCATACTGCATATATTAGTAAGAATTTTTGTTTTACTATTAGATACCAAACGTAATTTGAAAAATTAAATTATGTTTGTTTTTTTAATTATGTAATTATTAATTTCTCTCGGGATAATAGTTATACTATATAGATAGAAATTACCTGATACAAATATTATTTTTTACAGATATTTACATTTTTATTACACATCATTACATCATTAATCATTACATCATTACATCATTACATCATTACATCACAACATCATTAAAAATACGCTTATTTCTGCATTTTATTAGATATCAAAAATGATGGATTCTGCATTTAACGATTGCGCGGATAAGGAGGAATATGAATATGCTATGAGTATTCTGTTTGTGTACGCATGTGACGAAGCTGGTGCCGAGGAGATCTTCAAGAACGAAGGTGTATCAAAACTCGCACAACTTATAAAAGTTGAAGAGAACGAGAAAGCGATGTACGCGATTTGTATTTTAGGCAAGTTATGCAAAAACAATATTAATCGAACCGAGTCCGTTGTGAAATATATTGGTTTGCTTCGGTGTCTGGAAATGATGAACAGCACATGTACAGATAGAGTCAACGAGTCCCAAATTTGTTTACAGGTAAATATTATTGACTAGAATGTAGTTAGTATACACGTATTTTAGTAATTAATTTATTGTATAATTTGATTTCAGAATATATTGAATACTTACAGCGGCATGAACGACGAACCCGATTCAAAACCCGACAAGACTTTGTGCGAAACACATAAGAATGAATTTGATATGATTTTGTCATACTTATTGAATAATATAGCGAATAGAACGATAACAGGCCTTACTAGAGACGCAATAATAGAACTTATTATGTGTAACATTCATCATACCGAGTTAGGCTGGGCCAAACAATTGATCAAGTTTCGTGGTTTGCAAAAATTAATGGAGGTAGCCAGTGAAATGGAAGGATACAAATACAAAGAATCCTCGATGAACATCACGTCTTCCACGCGAATTAAAACCAGTATGTGTTTAACAAAAATATATGAAAACATGTACTATGATGCTGCTAAGGAAGAATTTATCGACGCCATGGAGAAATTTATTAAGGATAAATTGCTTACATCTGACTCAGAATCCAAAGTATGAATTTCGTAACTTCTGATCTTTTCTAATTGTTTCAAAATAAAGGGTCGACTATTCCTTTAACCATAGCATACTTGAGAAATTTAAACTATTTTAAAAGCAAAAATGCCAAAGAAAATTTTTTTTTTATTTGTCGATATTGTACATTCTGTAAGTTTTAATATAAAATACGATTATAAGAGTTTGATCAAAATTTATTGAAGAATATGATTTTGCCATCCAAGAAAATTAAATAACACTGTAGCTGCCTTGATTTCCTTTTAATCAAATATTGTTTTACGTAAAAATTTGTAAATTGTTAATTCGTTGTTTTACAGGTGCGTGGAGTGGTTGCGATAACAACCTTAATGTTCGGTCCGTTAGACGTTGTATACGCAATTATGATTAAAAGAGGGGTGCTTGAGATGATCGTTGCTATGTCGGGAGCGGATGACGTGTTTCAAAAAAAAGTGGTTTGTGAATGTGTCATCGTCGCAATGACCAAATTTAAACAGACCAACGTGTTTATATGTCGATGTGTACGTATATTGGAGAACCTGTATACATTCTCTACGTATACGTATACAGGTATGTATGATTCAATACGAGTTCGAGCGTTAGTGGGTCTGTGCATAATAAGCAAGTTTGAAAAAAGCATTTTAAGCAGTTACACGACTATCGAACCGTTCGCGCAGTTCGCGGATGGAACGATAAAGAAATTGGTTAAGGTTTGCGCACAATTTTTGATTAATCCCAAAAAAGAAGAAGATATGAGAAAATGGGCCATTAAGGGCCTGAGGTATCTCACTATCATCTTCGAGGTCAAAGAGAAGTTGATCAAAGACCGACAACAAGCCGCAGTAAAAGCAATTATTGAGCTAGCCGAGACTAAGGATCAATCGGTACTCTACGACGTGACTATTATGTTGGCGAACTTGTGTTGCGCTTATGACGATAATGAACTTATACCCGAGATGATAGAATCGGTAATGTTTATCAAATATTATTTTTCCGGGAGAGATCAGCCTAAAGAAGACGACTTTATGAAAATAAGTCGGCGCGCGTTAGTGGAGGTCGGTGTGACTAGCGCTCTGGCGAGACTCGCTAAAACAGACAATCAAAACTGCAGGGAATTGGTAGCCCGCGTTTTCCATGCGATATGCAGTCAACAGGAGTTGAGAGAAATAGTTGTTCAACAAGGCGGCGCGAAGGCATTATTGTCATTAGTGCTGAGTAGCACAGACAAGGGAAAGAACCATGCTTCGCGAGCCCTGGTCCATCTAGCACACACGATACCTCCTGCATTTCCTGATCAGATAATCAAGGAGATTGTTTGGACAATCATAAATCTCCTGAATTCGGAGTGTTCCGTAAATGAGAGATGCGAGGCTCTAACAGCTTTGTGCAATCTAGCTAGCGTCAACAACAGCATGCGAGAACATATATTCATCGAGGTAGGATTTGAAAAATTCGAGGACTATATGCGTGACGATAACAACATGCTGAAACGAAAGGCCGCACAACTCATAAACAATTTGGTATTATGCCCTGAAGTTGCTGTCCAATACTGCGAGCAGAGATCTTATCAAGTTGGGTATCTTACATTATTGTTCGAGAACAAAGATAAAGATATAGATACTATTAAGGCATTGGCTGGAACAGTAGCCATGCTGACAGCGGTCAGCAAAGAGGCTTGCGACGAAATAATCTATTCGGATCCTTTGCTAAAATTCCTATACAACTTACTCACTAATCCAGACGGTGACTTACAGCATAAAGGTACTGAAATTGCGTTAAATATGATGAGAAGTACAAAAGACCTCGATGCAAAACTCATCAAAACAAACATAATAAGACCACTGACGGCATTGTCCGAGAACGATACCGTACCAGACAATAAGGTCAAGGAATTAGCACGTACTGCTTTACTGGTTGCTGCGCATATAGTCGACATCGAGACAAACGACAAAAGTGATAAAGCGTCACAAAACATTGATAGTTTAGAACATGTGGATTAAGAAAATTATATATATATAAATGTTAATTGGGATCTTAATGTCATATTAATAGAATTATTTTTTATTTTAATAAATGACAGCATAATGTACAGTATAATTAATAAATAATGTAATTCTGCATTCACAAGACTTTTGACCCAACGCTTTTTGTCCACGATAAATAACATTCTAGCTGCATTAAGTACAGAAGTATACTCTTTCTCGCCAAGCTTGCGTCGTTTCGCAATGTCTCTGCGAAAATCTATTTGTGAATTTTTAATTGCCGCTCTTGCAGGTTAAAATTTTTTCTTTGCTGCTGCCAGCAATCGATGGAGCTCGGAAAGTGCCGCAGACGTATAGACGGTTTTCATCTCGACGCCCGATTCTTGCGAAGTGGAAACGCCGGCTAATGTTGACGCCGATAAAGTTTGTTTATCTTGTGGCAACCAATTAATCTACATATATATTTAATAACAATATATTATAATGTTTACATTTAAATTCATATACAGGTGTACGAGCTACTCACTTTTACGTATTCTATACCGGATTCTATTGCCGCGTCCGCCTCTTTGACAATTTCATTGTTTCTCATGTTCTCACAGATAGTTACAAAAACACGGGCAGTTTCAAATAATATCCAATTTAGTAAAGAATGATCTGTATGACGTAAGCGCGTATATTACGTTATAGGGTACGTAAAGGGACGCAAATAATAAGTTCCTAAACGCAAATAATAAGTTTAGTTACACAATTATAATTATACCATTTTGAGCATATGAATTTATTATCACCAACCTGCAATTCGTTAAATAACGGTACGTCTATCAAAGCAGGGTGTTTTATAAATTGCTATAAATCTTTTTAGGTCCTCTTCAACGGACTAAAATAATTTTCTTTTCGGCATGTCCATCACGGCATTAACTTGGTTATTAACCGTTATTCCGTTTCTCTATTTTTATCAGTGGCTCAAATTCTGGTATTTCTCCTTCGAATAAGGCTGACCAGAGTTCATTCGGATCTTCGAAACTGACGTTCAGCAATCTGGTTTCCAAGTCAAGAAGTTGAAAGATATACATTTGTAATAACGATCGAGCATTAATTAAGTCACAAATTTCTAACACGTCAGTCCTTAATTACGTCTTGCTCGTCGTCTGAATCTAACGGAAATTTCTCCCCGCTGATGCTTCTTTCGTCCAAATTATTTTTTTTTAATGTCATTCTCCAGATCCGCTTGCCGCACAAGCCTATGCACTCTCTTAAAAATCTCCATAATTTTTTGTTTAGCAGTCAGATCGTTCTGCTGAGATTCCAATTTTTCCTCGTTGCACTACTTGTAGAATCTCTCTTGCTATATACCTACCCTTGACGATCGCACTTGGTGCATCTATATAATACGAAAAGAAAACGCATGCGATTTAAAAGAACTACGTACACGCGGTTTGAAAAGAACCTCGTACGATTTCTAGAGAAAGTCACGTGACGCGCAACGTTGTGCCTTATTAGTTAGGCAGGTCACGTGGTTACGAAAAGCCAATCAGAATAAAATTCTATTCTAGCGAGACGACTCACGATGCTCCTATCGGATAATCCCCACGCACGATGCTTACCGTGGTTTAAGTTACTCCTTGAAAAGTCCTATATACGGTCGTAAACAATCATAGAACGAGTACAGGAAGTTTGAGAGTGCTCGAGCGACACAAGAGAACAAAAGGAAAGTTATATCCGACAGGTAAATAAGGATCTACATTCTGTTCTGTTTCGTCGACGATCTAAATAAAAGCTTGCGTGTGACGTGATCAAGATCGACCTAATAAAAAGATATTTGTAACAAACGTGAGATTATTACTCTTTACCTGAAAATATCTCAACGAATCGTCGAAACAAGTAGGGCGTAATGTTTCATCTCCGCTTGCACGCTATTGTACGACTTACTCAAGTGAAACGGTTAAACCGAACGAGTCAGTAATTTCATTGTAGGGACAGTACACGAGTTCACCTGATTGAGTTGCAATTAGAGCATTAACATAAACGCGTGGTTAGAAACATCTCATGTTATACGAAGAATCTCTTGTTGCATAAAGAAACAACAACGACAAATAACATAGCATCTTTATTTTATAATAAATCATAATTTCATAATAAATTCCAGATCCAACGTACTTTTACGATGCGATAATAATATTTGCCTCCTTTATAAAACTGAAAAATTAACTTTCGTGTAATATTATCTCGTCGACTTTGACTTACGAATCTAAAATTTTTGTTGCTCGAGACTTTATTTTCTTATGCTTACCCTTACGCCGCCGGTCTGTTTATATGAAACATGTAACAAACTGGTTTTAAAAAATCAAAGAAAACTGGATGTATAAAAAAAAACAAAAAAAACAAATATTCTATTGACGGCACGTTAAATGCTCTCATATTTGCACGTAATTATTTAGAAATAATTTTATTCTCTATATATTTCGCAATTAAGATAATACATATAAAACATTACAGAAAGTCTTTCCATGTTAAAACATATAACGGATCATGTATTTTGTGTTGTAGAGATATTTCACCATGGCAGAGTCAGATTTGACTGCACAGGAATGGAAAGAGAAGGTAATGAAAAGTTTAACATAGACGATCAAAAGCATTGAGTAACTACACGAACGCACTAAAATTACTAAAAGAAGGCAACTTTGAGAAAAGAGTGTTCTACAGAAATCGAGCTGCAGCTTATTTAAGGGGCTTCCCTAGTGTGACAGAGCCTAAAATGAATGATTTTTAAAAGGAAAGCGACAAAGCCAATTGATGAACAACTTTTCCCACATATTTTACTATATTTCAAGAGTGCATACAAATTTTTTCAAAATTTTATATCTGTTATTAAGCCCGTGCCAGCCATTTTTTTTTGGAGCGCCGCGAAAAAACGGTGACCACGATTGCAGCCGTTGTAGTTATCTGAAACAAAAAAGCAAAAAGATTCTTAATCTACTTGAGTGTGGCTATCGTCTGAAGTAGAATAATGAAAAAATATTGAAAATTTAAAAAATTATAGCGATTATAAAATTATTTTCAATAATTCAATAATTCAATATAATCGCTATAATTTTTTAAATTTTTAATATTTTTTTATAATTCTAGTTCAGACGATAGCCACACACAAGTAGATTAAGAATTCTTTTGCTTTTTTGTTTTAGATAACTACAACGGCTGCAATCGTGGTCACCGTTTTTTCGCGGCGCTCCAAAAAAATGGCTTGCACGGGCTTTAATAACAGATATAAAATTTTGAAAAAATTTGTATGCACTCTTGAAATATTGTAAAATATGTAGGAAAAGTTGTTCATCAATTGGCTTTGTTGTTTTCTTTTTAAAAATCATTCATTTTTAGGCCCCGTCACACTAGGGAAATTCCTTAAAGCTGGGCGATTACGAAACAGCTATTAAAGACTGCAACACTTCATTAAAAATATGTTGTAATAATTGTATCGCGGATGTCAAACGCTATTAGGAGCGTTAAAGAGATTCGAGGTGTACTGGATATATTAATAAAAGTTTTTATTTCTCAAAATATTACACATGATTTGACAAATTGATTTAAGTTTGTTATTTTTATTATATAATTATTAATTGCTATTTGATTAATAGCATACTCGCTATCTAGATAGAAGCATAATACAAATATTATCTTTTACCGTTAGTACATTTTTATTACACATTATTATGTTTAAGAATACGCTTATTTTTACTTTGTATTAGATATCGCAAATGCTCGATTTAGTATTTAACGTGAGCGCAGAAAAGGAGAAACGTGACGCTATGACCGATCTACTTGTGCTCGCACGTAACGAAGCTAGTGCCAAGGAGATATTCCAAAAAGAAACTGTATCAAAAATCGCAGAACTTATAAAAGTTGAAAAGAATGAGGAAGCGAACTGTAGCGCGATTTGTATTGTGGGCGAGTTATGCAAGAACAATATTAAACGAACCGAGTCCATTATGAGATATGTCGGTTTGCTTTGGTGTCTGGAAATCATGAACAGCACGTCTCCAAAGATAGTCAACGCGTCTCAATATTGTTTACAGGTTGATATTATCAAACAAAATAATACGTACAGTTGTACATATTTACACATATTTTAGTAATTAAAATATTATTGCATATTTTGGTTTCAGAACATATTGAACACTTACAGCGGCATGAATAATGAACGTGATGCAAAACCCGATAAGACTTTGTGCGAAACACACAAGAATGAACTTGATATAATTTTGTCATGCTTATTGAATAGTATAACGAATACAATGATAACAGGACTTGCTAGAGACGCAATAATAGAACTTATTACGCATAACATTCATACTGCATTAAATTGGGCCGAACAATTGGTCGAGCTTCGCGGTTTGCAAAAATTATTGGAGATATCTAGTCAATTGGAGAAATTCGAATCCTTGTTTGACATAACTTCTTCCACGCGAACTATAATCAGTATGTGCTTAGCAAAGATATATGAAAACATGTACTGTGATGATGATAGGAGGACATTTATCAAGGCCATTGAAGAATTTATTGATGATAAATTGCTTAAATCTGACACAGAATCCAAAGTATGAATTTTGTAACTTTGATTTTTTTCTAATTATTTAAATTATTTTAAAATAAAGGGTCCATTATCTCTTTAACCATAGCATGCTTGAGAAATTTAAACTCTATATTTTTAAAACAGAAATGTGTCAAAAAATATTTCTCTTTCAATTGTCGATGATGTATATTATTCTGTATATAATATAAATTAAAATACGATTATAACAGTCAAAATTTATTGAAATATATAATATATGACTTTGGCATCTATCTTATTTTCTGAAGCATAATTTACTAAATATTTCTCTTATTTTCCATCAAAATTGAGTAACATTGTAGCTGCCTTGATTTCTTTTTAATCAAATATTGTTTTACGTAAAAATTTATAAATTGTAAATTAATTCTTTTACAGGTGGGCATAGTAGTGGCGATAACAACCTTAATATTCGGTCCGTTAGATGTTGTGGGAGCAGTTATCTTTAAGCAAGGGATTTTTCAGATAATCCTTCGTATGTCAAAAACGGATGACGTGTTGCAACAAAAAGTGGCTTGCGAGTGTATCGTTGCTGCTATGACCAAATATAAAAAGGCCAACTGGTTCGTATGTCAATGTATAAATATATTGGAGAACCTGTATCAATCTAAGGATGACTCAATACGGGTTCGAGCGTTAATTGGTCTATGCAAGATAAGCAAATTTGAAAAAAGCATTTTACGCCGTTACACGACTATCGAACCGTTCGCAGATGGAGCGACGAAGAAATTGGCCGAGATTTGCAGAAGATTCTTGATTAATCCCAAAAAAGAAAAAGATATGAGAAAATGGGCTGTTGATGGCCTGTCGTATCTCACTATTATCGTCGATGTCAAAAAAGAGTTGATCAAAGACCAACAAGCCGTTAAAGCGATGATCGAGCTCGCCGAGACTAACGATCAATCGGTTATCTTCGGCCTGACCATTATATTGGTGAACTTGTGCGGCATTTATGATGTGAAATTTGAGGAAGATCTCATACCCGAGTTGATAGAATTTATGATGTTTACCAAACATTATTTTCTCAGCAGAGAACCTCAGCTCATCTTAAATGATGACGAATCCTATAAAAATAGACAGCGCGCGCGCGCGTTAGTGGAGGTCGGTGTGATCAGCGCTCTGGTGAGATTAGCCAAAACAGACAACCAGAACTGCAGGCAATTGATTGCTCTCGTTTTCTCCGTGATATGCGCTCAACAGAAATTGAGAAAAATAGTTGTTGAACAAGGCGGCGTGAAAGCATTGTTGTCGTTAGCGCTGAATGGCACAGACAAGGGAAAGAAATTCGCTTCGCGAGCCTTGATGCATCTGGCACTCACAATAGATCTTGAGGTTGCATTTCCCGGTCAGATAATGATAGAGGTTGTTCAGCCGATCATAAATCTCCTGAATTCAAAGTTTTTCGTAAATAACAGATGCGAAGCTCTAACAGCTTTGTGCAATCTGGCTAGCGTCAACAACATGCGAAAACATATATTCAAAGCAGCAGGATTTGAGAAAATCGAGGACTATATGCATGACGATAACGACAAGTTGAAACGAAAGGCCGCACAACTCATAAACAATTTGGTTTTATGCCATGAAGTTGCTATCCAATATTGCGAGCCGACACCTTATCGAGTTGGGTATCTTACATTATTATTCGAGGACAAGGATAAAGATACTGTTAAGGCAGTGGTTGGAACAGTGGCGATGCTGACGATGGTCAGCAAAAAGGCTTGCGAAGAAATAATTTATTCGGATTACTCGCTAAAATTCCTACACAACTTAAGAAACATCCTCTCTAATCCAAACGATGATATACAACTTAAGGGTTACTATACCAAAATTGCGTTAAATCTGATAAATTGTTCGAAAGACATCGTTGCAAACGACGATGCCATACTAAAGGAGGAGTTCGAGGAATTAGCATCCCTTGCTTTAAAGGCTGCTGCGGAATGGGATGACAAAATCTACGGAAATGTTGAAGGAAACGAATCGGCACAAAGCACTGATGGTAATATGGAACATGTCGATTAAGAGAATTATATGTGAATGTTAATTGAAATCCAAATGTCATATCAATAAAATATTATTTATTATTGTAATAAATGATAGTACAGTGTACAGTATAATTTTAATAAATAATAAAACTTTGCATTTACAAGACACTTGCTTCGACGCTTTTTGCTCAATAATATTTTTACTTCTTCAAGCACTAAAGTATATTCTTTCTCGACAAGCCCGCATCGTTTCGCTATATCTCGGCGAAAATCTATGAATTCTTGATTTCAGTTCTTGCAGGTTAAAATTTTTTTCTTCGCTGCTGCCAGGAATCAAATTAAGTTCGGAGAGTGCCGCGGACGTATAGATGGTTTTCATTTCGACGCCTGATTCTTGCAAAGTGGAAATTAATATTAGCGCCGATAAAATTTGTTCATTTTGTGGCAATCAATCTCTCAACCTATACATATTTTATAATAATATATTATAATGTTTACATTTATATTCATATATAGGTGTACGTACGAGCTACTCACACTTTTTACGTATTCTACAACGGATTCAATTGCTGAGAGATTCATCCTGGAAGATTTCAGTGTTTCTGATGTTCTCACAGATAGTCACAAAGACATGGGCTGCAGTTTCCTAGGCACATTTAAAACAGTACCCAATTTAGTAAAGGCATTTTCCACGGCAAGTTTTCTACGGGATTAACTTATATAGGTATCAACTTTTCCGCCTCTCTATTTTTATCAGTACCTCAAATTCTCGCTTTACTGCTTCCGATAAGGCTGATCAGAGCTCATTCAGATCTTCGAAATTGATGTTCTGCAATCTGGTTTCAAAGTCACGAAACTGAAAGATATACGTTCGTAAGAACGAGCATTCATCAGGAATTTCTGAAACGTCGACCCTTAATTACCTCTTGCTCTATTCGTCTGAATCCAATGGCTATAGTCCTCGCCACTGGTGCTCCTCTCGTCCAAATTATTTTCTAAAATATCATCCTCCAGATCCGTTTTCCCGCACAAATCCGTGCACTTTCCATCATTTTTTGTTTAGCAGCCGGATCGTTCTCCTGAGATTTCAATTTTTCTTCATTGCACTACTTGCAGAATATCTCTGTTCAATCCGTATGATTTGTACCACTCAGCTTTGCAATAGCTTATGCCACATCGCATATCTATACAGAAATACAGACGCTCGCACTTGGTGCATCTACGAGAAGAAAACGCATTTAAAAGAACGCAGTTTGAAAGGAATCTCGTAAGATTTCTAGAGAAAGTTACGTGACGTGCAGCGTCATGCCTCATTAGCTACGCCCGCGCCGATTACGTTGCTACGAGAAGCCAATCAGAACGAAATATTCTAGCGAGACGGCGCACGGTGCTTCTTTCGGATAATGCTTGCCGGTTTAAATTACTCCTTGAAAGGTCTTAGGACTGTAAACAAGCATAGGAATATTGGCTCAAGCGACACGAGAGAACAAAGAGGAAGCTATCCAACAGGTAAAGGATCTACATTCTGTTCTATTTCACCTACGATCTGCATTAAAGTTTGCTGCGTTTGACGTGATCCAATTCGATATAATACAGGTATTTGTAACAAACGTGTGTGTGTGAGAAAGATTAATATTCTTCGCCCAAAAATACTTCGACGAATCATGGAAACAAGTAGGGCGTAATGTTTCATCTCCGCTCGATCACGCTATTGTATTGACACTCAAGTGAAACGGTTAAATCAAACGAGTCAGTAATTCCATCGTAGAGCTATTAAACAGTACACGAGTTTTCCTGAATGAGTTGCAATTAAAACATTAACACATAAACATACGTTTAGAAATATCTCATGTTATACGACGAATCGAAAACTCCTTACACAATGCAAGGCGGTTACGATAGGGATAGGGATAGCGATAGCGATAGCGACAAAATTTTCAACTTATCGAAAGCCGTGTCTCAATGCTGTAGCTTTGCCTTTGTCGGCAACTTTGTCGCTGCCGCTATCATCTATTGTGCAAGGGGCTTAAGGAGCTTATACATGCTACATGTTGCATGAAAAAAGAGCAACGCCGAATGAGCACCCTAATTTTATAATAGATTCTATATCTAACGTATTTCTATACGCTAATAATGTTTCCCCTCTCTTTTGTAACTAAAAAATTAACTTTAGTGTGCTGTAATATATTTATCTCGTCGATTGTGACCTCTTACGAATTCAAAATTATTATTGCTCCACTCTTCATTTTCTTATGCTTACCTTTATGCCACCGGTCTGTTTACAAGAAACACGTCACGAACTGGTTTAAAAAGACCAAAAAAACGATGTATATATAAACCGAAAAACAAATACACGATTGACGGCAAGTTAAATGCTCTTATACAAAAATGTCGAGATTTATCATTACTCAAATAAATTCCTCATGCGTCTCACGTAATTCGCACGCCTTTCCCAGACACGTTTTCATCAAAGAATTTAATAATATCGTCCCTAACTTTTACAGCGAAGCGTAATTTTATCTCGCGATAAAACGAAATAAAATAGTGTCAACCATTGCCGATCTAAACTCGAACTTTTGCGATCAACAATAATTGAATTAAAGTCAGCGGGTCGCGGAAGGGGGAAGTATTATTCAGTCTTAATTTAATTCCAATACTCCTGCTTATGTGGAAGATGATTGATGGACAATAAACCTATCTTTCAATGCTAGCGAAAGTTAGCTCTCTCTAATATAAAAATGTTGGCAACTGTTGTTTACAATTTATTTGCAAATCTCACACTAGAAATTGCATTGTTGTTTTTAACTGCAAGTTTATTTTCGATCTATTAATGTTTTATACTTGCATACAATTATTTAGAAACAGTTTTATACTCTGTACTCTGTGCTTTTTACATTTGAAATATAAAATATCACAGAGAGTCTTCCTACATATATATATATTAAAACATATATATAATGCATCATATATTTTGTGTTGTAGAAATATTCCACCATGGCAAGAGTTATAACTGCACAGGAATGGAAAGAGAAGGGTAATGAAAAGTTTAACAAAGGCGATTGGTCAAAAGCATTGAATTACTACACAAACGCACTGAAACTAGAAATAGAGAACAACGCTGAAAAAGAAGTGTGCTACAAAAATCGAGCTGCCGCTTATTTAATGCTGGACAATTACGAGGAAGTCATTAAAGACTGTAACAGTGCGTTAAAGATATGTTGTAATAAAACAAATCTTAGAGCCACCGGAGCCACGGTAAATATACATAACTATTAACAAAAGTTCATCAACTTGCAAGACATATTTAGTCCAGATAATATAAAAATTATAACATAATTTTTGTACTGGATATATTAGTAAGAGTTTATATTTCTCAAAATACTACACATGATTTAACAAGTTGATTTTTACATAATTGTTAATTGCTATCGATTAATATTCTACACTCACTATATATAGATATAAATTACATAATTTAAATATTATCTTTCACAGTTATTTACATTTTTATTACAGATCATTTAAGAATACGTTTATTTTTACTTTGTATTAGATATCACAACTGCTGGATTTAGTATTTAACGTGAGCGAAGATAAAGAGAACCGTGAAACCGCTATGATTAAATTGTATACATTCGCACGTGATGAAACTGGTGCCGAGGAGATATTCCAGAAGGAAGGTGTATCAAAAATCGCACAACTTGTGAAAGTTGAAGAGAACGAAAAATTGATCTGCAACGCGATTTATATCGTACGCGAATTATGCAAAAACAGTATTGTTCGAACCGACTACGTTATGAAATGTGTCGGTTTGTTATGGTGTCTGGAAATGATGAACAGCGCATCTACAGAGAGAGTCAACGCGTCTCAAAGTTGTTTACAGGTAAACATTATCGAATAAAATACGTGCAGTTATCATACACGTATTTCAGTAATTCAAAATTTATTACATATTTCGGTTTCAGACTATATTGAACATCTACAGCGGCATGAATAATAAATACCGTCCAAAACCCGACATGAGTTTGTGCTTAAATTATAAGAGTGAAATTTACATGATACTGTCGTGCTTGTTAAATAGTGTAACAAGTAGAACGATAACAGGCCTTGCTAGAGACGCAACAATAGAATTTATTACACGTAATATGCATCATGCTGCGTTAAACTGGGCCGAACAATTGGTCGACTTTGGCGGTTTGCAAAAATTAATGGAGGTGGCCACTCAATTGGAAGAACACGAATCCTCGCTCGACATCACGTCTTCTACTCGAACTCTTATCAGTATATCCTTAGCAAAAATATATGAAAACATGTACTATGATGCTGCTAAGGAAGAATTTATCGACGCCATTTACGAATTTATTCAGGATAAATTGCTTAAATCTGACACAGAATCCAAAGTATGAATTTTGTAACTTCGGATTTTTTCTAATTATTTAAATTGTTTTAAAATAAAGGGTCCATTATCTCCTTAACCATAGCATGCTTGAGATACTTAAACTCTATATTTAAAGCAAAAATGTCAAAGAAGATTTTTTTCAATTGTCGATATTGTATATTCTGTAACTTACGTATTAAAATACAGTTATAACAGAGTTTAATCAAAATTTACTGAAGAATAAGACTTTGCCATTTTTTGTATTTTCTGAAGCATAATTTATCAGAGATTTCTCCTATTACACATCAAAATTAAATAAAACTAACTATTGATATTTTTTAAATTAATTATTGTTTCATAAAATGTACAAATTTATAAATTGTTATCATCGATTGTCTTACAGGTGCGTGGAGTAGTTGCGATAATAACCCTGATATTCGGCCCGTTCAAAGTTGCAGACACAATTATTTTCAAAAAAGGGATGATTGAGAAGATCTTCGCTATGGCGGAAACGGATGACGTATTGCAACAGAAAGTGGTTTGCGAATGTGTCATTGCCGGTGCGACTAAATATAATAAGTTCAACGAGTTCATAAATAAAAGTGTAAATATATTGCAGAAGCTGGATAAATCTAATAACGATATAATTCGGATTCTAGCGTTTTTGGGATTCTGCAAGTTGAGTAAATTTGAAAGGTATTACGTTATCCAACCGTTCGCGGGTAAAGCGACGGACGAATTGGTCAAGGTTTGCAGACGATTATTAATAAATCCCAAGAAAGAAAAAAATATAACAAAATGGGCCGTTAAAGGCCTATCGTACCTCACTTTCGACGGCAACGTCAAAGACGAGTTGATCAAGGACCAACAAATCATTCAAACAGTTTTCGAGCTCGCCAAGATTAGCGATCAATCAGTCCTCTATAGTGTGGCCACGACGCTAGTAAACGTGTGCAATGCTTATGACAGGCAAGAATTTACATTTATACCCGAGATGAAAGAATTGAAAAAACTTGTCAAAAATTGTTTTCGCAACGAATATCTGGCCAATGATGACGAAGACTTCGTGCAGGAAAGACGGTGCCTGTTAGTGAAGAACGGTGTGACCGGCGCTCTAGTCAGCCTTGCCAAAACGGGCAACCAAAACTGCAAGGAACTGACAGCTCGCATATTCTCCGCTATATGCGGTACAGAGGAATTGACAAAAACAGTTGTTCAACAAGGCGGTACGAAGGCATTGTTGTCGTTAGCGTTAGATGGCACAGACAAAGGAAAAAAGATAGCTTCGCAAGTCTTAGTCCATCTGGCACACACGTTACCTCCTGAGGATGCATTTCCCGGTGATTTAATGATGGATGTTGTACAGCCGATCACAAATCTCTTGAACCCGGAGTGTTCTGTTAATGAGAGATGCGAGGCTCTAAAAGCTTTGTCCAATCTAGCTAGTGTCGACAATAGTATGCGACTACATATATTCAACGACTCAGGATTTGAGAATTTCAACAACTATATGAGTGATAATCACAACATGTTAAACCACGCGTACGCAGAACTCATAAACAATTTGGTATTAAGCTGTGAAGTTGCTATTCGGTATGTTGAGCAAAGATCTTCCCAACTTAAGGTTCTTATGGCTTGGTTTGTGGTGGGCAGCGAAGATGAACGTACAAAGAAGGCAGCAGTTGAAGCGGTAACAACGCTAACGGCAGCCAGCGAAAAGGCTTGCAAAAAATTACTCAGCTGGGATATTTGGCGGACATTCCTACACCTTTTACTCAATAATCTAGACAGTAACTTAAAACATAAGGGTATCGAAATTACGTTAAATATGATGAATAGTACGAAAGACGTCGCTGCAAAACTCATGAAAACAGACATAATGGAACCTTTGAGGAAATTGAGCAAGGACAATACCATGCAAAACAAGAAGATCAAGGAATTAGCATCCCTTGTTCTAGAGGCTGCTGCGAAATGGGACCGGGAAATCTAGGATGTCGAAGGGAACGAATCGTCAGATAGCATTGATAATATAAAACATGTCGATTAAGAAAATTATGTATAAATATCAATTGGAATCTTAATGTCATATTAATAGAATATTATTTTTTATTTTAATAAATGAAGGTTCAATGTACTGTATAATTAATAAATTGTGGAACTTTGCACTTACGAGACTCTTGTCCCGGCGCTTTTTGCACACGATAAATAATATTTTAGCATTTCAAGCACAGAAGTATATTTTTTTCGGAAGACTATATCTCAGCAAAAATCTCTTTGTGAATTCTTAATTGCCGTTCTTGCAAGTTAAAATTTTTTCTTCTTTGTTGCCAGCAATTGGTGGAACAATTGGCGGACGTATGGACGGTTTTTATTTTAGCCTCGTCATTGGAAAATGGACGCACCAGCTTCTCTTAATGCTGCTAAAGTTTGTTCATCTTGTGGCAACCAATCAACCTAAGTATATACTTCATATTTATAATGTATACATTTATATTAATATATATGTATACAAGCTACCCACGCTTTTAACGTTTTCCGTAACGAATTGCTGAATTTACATCTTCCGCAGCGTCCTCACAGCATAGCTCAAATAATCTCTAATCTATACTCCATCCAACGAGAGATCATGGTTGATCAAATAGTGTTGGAAAACATCTATTAAAAATAAAAATAATTTAACGCGAACATCTTGTTGCGGCTCTGTGCTCTATCGTTATTTATGTTTAAATCAACCATGATCTCTCGTTGGACTGCATGGACGGACGCGTATGCGCCGTATATTACGTTTATTACGTTAAAGAGTACGCAAGGAGACGTTTTCTAAATGCAAATAATATTTAGACGCACAATTATAATTATATTATTTTGATCATGTGAACTTGTTATTATATCAACCTGAAATTCGTTAATTGATGGTACATCTATCAAGGAGGGACATTTTAAGTTGCTATAAACATTTTTAATGTTCTGTTCACCTTACTGAATTAATTTTCTTTCTTCACGAAAAGTCCACTTACCTGATACGCGATTAAAAAAAACGCATGTATTTTTTTTAAATTGCACTTGGATTAAAAAGTCGCACGCAGATTCAGAAGAATCGCGCGCGGTTTTAAGCGTTATCAAAAAATAACTGTATTTGGACGTGTTTTTAAAAAAGCACTGAATTGTTGCAGTTCTCAAAAGACCGTCGGCGTTTTTTACGCGTATTAAAAATAATATTAGCCTTTTCTGCGCGTTTTCAAAATAACGCTGGCTTTTTCTACGGATTTTTCAAAAAAACTTTAAATTAATATTTTAAAGTTATTTAAAACAAAAGAATTTTAAGTAGATAGTTCTCAATGCGCTATTTAAAAAAAAAGACGTTAGCGTTTTCTACTCGTTTTTAGAACGGACGCTAGCATTTTTTACGCGTTCATTAAGGGGATCCTCCCCAGTAAAACAGTACGTGGATCCACGTTATTGCTACGTGGATTCGACGTGAATTCGACGAAATTACGTGATTCGACGTGGATGTAACGTTCCTGTTTTACTGGGGCTGCAGCCGTATGATTTACCGACATTATCGTTTTTCGATGGATCTTTTAATTGGCTTTACAGAATTGCAAGTTTTTGGTCTAGAATTAAAGTACGCACAAAAATCTAGGGTAGAAAACGCGATTTTATATCAAAAACACCAAAAAATTAAAAATATTACTTATTTCGGCACATACGCAGCTGTCACCTGACGACAATATTTGCTTAAAACAAAAATTCTGCAGTTTATACATACATAATTTTTATCATCTGCCCTTGGGAAAACATGTAGGAATAATATCGTGCAAGTAGAAGTAAGATTCAATGCGTACAAAAAAAGATCCATCGAAAATATTATTTTAGTAATGCAAATACGGATGCAAATGACAAGAAGAGCAGCAACAGTAGTTGCCGGATCTTGCGAGAGATGGCGAGCAATCGAAAAAAGGACAGATGTCATTTTGTTAGACAAAGACAGATATAGGGAAAACAAAATTAGAAAGGTTGACATTATCGACATCGAGGAAGTTCGCCAGTCACTGCAGGATCCCCTTAAAAACGCTGGCGTTCTTTTTAAACGCGCAAACGACGTTGGCATTTTTTTGTAGATCGTGTCAAAACATTGGCCTTTTTTGTTTGACAATGTGTCGAGAACTATGTACTTAAAATTTTCTTGTATAAATGTCTATATTTCTTTTATAAATAATTTTAATTTTTTGTCATCAATAATAACTAACTACTTCATAATACTTAAAACAATAATGATTCTATCGATATATCGATTATAGTACTATCGCTTCTGTGATAAAGTATCCTGCAGCTTGTGTTTATCGTTAGACGAGTCCGATGGCTCGTTACTATAACACGAATGGTAAGACTGAGATAGTGGACGTCAACAACGAAATCGGACTGAAATGTGTAAAATCCTGGTTCTACTTTAAAGTAGTTAGTCCGTGACAACACTGTCAAAAAGTTAATAATAAGCAAATGACGTATATAGTATTTGTCTGGGATTGTTCGCGTTATGCAAGTGTGTGTAAGAATCTCATATGTACATGTATATATAGACACTAATACTTCAAAGGTTAGCTATCATATGCGTTCATCGCTAATATCAAAAATTGTGTACTTTAGGTATCAATTACTTTGAAACTAGACGTTCAAAGGGCTTGTATTTTTGTAAGTATATTTTTACAAGTCTCTTCTATCGTCTTCTTGTTTTCCATAAAAGTTGCAAGAGTAGTTTAATCGCTACAATTAGAGACATATCAGAAGTTATTGTATCTGTGATACATGTAAAAAGTACTAACTTTGATTCCAATTATCTCAACTTCGGTACGTCAATTTTTTTCTAATTGTATAAATATGTAAATTGTTTTTACATTAATATACTGTTCAAATTTTATGAGGTTTCCAAGAAAATGAGTTTACGGACTAACTACCTTAAACGATTCGTGGCAGTGAGATTCACAGTAAATAGAGATAAAAAGCAATTTTATGCCCCATGTAATGGAAATAAATTGTAAAGTTAATATTACAGACTATATTAATTACTTCAAGTATTATACATACAATTATACATATATATGTACAAGAAAAATTGGTTCTATTGAAAGTTGAGAAAATTTATTGCGGTTGAATTTTATAAAATTTGTTTTGGTAGAATTTTACTGTGAAATCTGGCGCAAATTGCAATACATCTTAACCAGAAACTTCAATTTACGATGTTGCACAAATGTGATTTGAATCCGCTCAGATTCAAGCACAGAAAATACGAAAACTACCGGCTTCAAAAGTGCATTGCACAATAGACCTGTAAGTTATTTCCATTATTAATAAATAACATCGCTATTTATAATAAAAAGAATTATGATTCTAATAAAACAACGTAAATTTGGTATAATAAAATGTATTGCCAATATATATATCCCGGAGCAGCAAAAAATGCAATTCTTTTACATGCAACATTAGTGAAAACAATTTAAACTAATTCGAGTCATGATTTAGTCCAAAAGTTTTATAAAATACAAACAATCGTTGATTTAAAAAAAAATTTCCCAGTATCGTTACAAAGTGTGCGAAAATGGACAGAACGCATAGCAGTCTTCCGTTCGCCCGCCACCTGCCATTGTTTAAATATTACAAAAAATACGAACATTACGGTCGATTAAGGATCGTTAGGGCCATTGCACGTAACAAAGTTTTAGTCATAATCGTAAGGCTGTAAGAAAATAGACCAATCACACTCGATTATTCTTCGAGCTCAAGAAGAATAATCGACTGTGATTGGTCTATTTTTTTACGGTCTTACGATTACCTATGACTAAAACTTTGTCACGTGCAATGGCCTTTAGCGCGCATGCGAGGCGCCTATACCTGACGACAATCAGGCATTCTTATCCAGGACTTTAATCCTAGTGTTAATCCCGATGTAATTCGAGTCGAGCATTCCTATTGGTCGCGTGAGATCTTATACTTCGCCGAACAATATCGTGGAATTATCCGCGTCGCGACGCTTTGCTCGTAACTTTATTTCGTCGCACGCTGCATTCGACGAGTTCGAGCTTATCGCCGATGTTTCATCCTGAATTCTGCGAAAAATCAATTTTGACTGTTTTTTACGAAAGTCACGTGACGCGCAGCGTCGTGCCTCACTAGCAACGCCAGTCACGTGGCTACGAAAAGCCAATCAGAAATTTTATTGGAAGGAGACGGCGCACGGCACTCACTTTGGATAATGCTTAGCGGTTCGAATTACTCGTTGAAAAGGAGTGCTAGGTAGACAATCGTGGAGCGAAGAAATTTGAGGGTGCTCGAGCGACAGGAGAAAACAAAGAAGAAGTTATCCGACAGGTATAAAAACTCTACATTCCCTTATTCTGTTTCGCCGCGACAATCTGAATAAAAGCTTGCCGCGTGCGACGTGATCCAATTCGATGTGATAAAGGTATTCGTAATAAATGTGAGATTATTACTTTTTGACTGAAAATACGAATCGTCGAGGCAAGTAGAGCAAAACGTTTCATTTAGGCTCGATCACGCTACTGTGTATATATCTTATTCGAGTAAAACTGTAAAGCCAAACCAGGCAGTAATTCCATTGTAGGGCTATAATTAAACACAGTATCCGAATTCTTCTGAATAAGTTGCAATTAGAGCATTAATATAAACGTTTAGAACCATCTCATGTTATTCGAAGAAAAAGCGACGTATGACAAAACACCCTATAATTTAATGATAAATCGTATTAATGTTTCTTTTCTTTTATGTAACTGAAAAATTAACTTTCGTGTACCGTAATATTTATCTCGTCAAAATGTGACTCTCCACGAATCTAAAGTCCTTGTTGCCCGAGTCCTTGTTTTCTTATGCTACCCTTCAGCCATCGACCGTTGTGACGATCTGCTTATACGAAACACGTTCGAACTGGGTGAACAGACCAAAGTACTTGGATGTGTCAAAGAAAAAAACCGAAAAACAATCACTTGGTTGACGGAACGTTAAATATCGCCATATAAAATATCGATGGAACGAGATTTAACTTCACGCAATTAAATTTCTCGCAAATCTGAGATAAATCGCACGCTCTTCCCAGACACGCATTCGGAGAATTTAAATTCCCGACCCAAAAAAGGGAGAAATGTAAATTGCTCCTGACTATTGCAGCGAAATGTAAAATTATACATTTCTCTCGTTAAAACAAAATAAAATATCAACGTGTAATGTCATGAATTGTTGTCGATCCAAACTCGAACTTTCGCGATCAATAATAATTAAATTACAATCAATAGATCGATAGCATTATTCAGTCTATATTGAACCCCAGTGCTAGCTCCTATTTATATCGAAGACAGTTTGCCGAAAATAAACCTGTTTTTTAATGTTTAATAAAAGTCAGCTGTCTAATATAAAAATGGTTGCTACAGTCGATTACAATTTATATGCAGGTTTTACATTAGAAAGTGCAATAATGCTATTAGTGCTGTAAGTTTATTTTTGACTCATTACTGTCTCATACTTGGCATATAAATATTTTGTAATAAATTTATAACCTGTGCTCTTCACATTTAAGATAATGTATAAAATGCCACAGAGTCTTTCAATGTTAAAAAAAAATTGCAACATCATATATTTTGTATTGTAGAGTTATTCCACCATGCCAAAGTCAAATATGACTACACAGAAATGGAAAGAGAAAGGTGATGAAGAGTTTAACAAATGCAATTGGTCTAAAGCCTTAAGTTATTACACAAACGCAATTGAAATAGTAACAGAGGACAACACTGAGAAAGCATTGTATTACGATAAACGATCTGCCACATATTTCGAACTACGTGATTACGACAAAACGATTGAAGACTGCAACAGTGTGATGAAAATATATCATAAAATACTTTCCATATCAATGTTTCGCAGGTTTTTAGCATTAATAGAGTTAGAGAGATTCGAGGAGGCACGTCAAGACATGAAAATGATTTTATGTTACTCAGATAACACAATGTCTCAATCTCTACCAACGCAATTTCATGAAATTTCACACAAACATATTAAAGAAAAAGTAAGTACTAATGCCAAAATAAATATACATAACTATAAAAATTTATCAACTTACAAGATACGTTAATTTGGTCTAGATAATATAAAAATAATAACACATTTTTCATGCTCAATATACATATATATTCGAATAAGAGTTCTCGTTTCACTCAATATTACATATAATTTGACAAACGGAGTTGAATTCTTGTCTCTCTTATTATATAATTAGTTATTCCTATTGATTAGTAGCTGTCTACACACACTATATGGATAAAAATTACGTCATACAAATATAGAAATATCACCTTTCACAGTTAACTTATATTTTTATTACAGAAGATCACGAGATCATTATATTCAAATATACGCTTAATTTCGTTTTGTATTAGGTATCACAAATGATGGGTTTAGCATTTAACGTGAGCGTAGATAAAGAGGAACGTGAAAACGCCATGATTAATATGCTTAAGCTCGCAAGTTGGAGAACTGATGCCTGCGAAATCTTTATAAAGGAAGTAGAAGAAGATGATGAAGCGATCTGTAGCGCGATTCGTATTGTAGACGAGTTATGCCAAAACAATATTAATCAAACTGAGCCCACTATGATAAACGTTGTTTTGCCTTGGTGTCTGGAAATGATGAACAGCAAATCTACAGAAAGAGTCAACGCGTCTCAATACTGTTTACAGGTAAATATTATTATCAAGCGAAATACGTGCAGTTATCATGCACATATTCCAGTAATTAATTTATTGTGCATTTCGGTTTCAGAATATATTGAACAAATATAGCGGCATGAATAATGAACCCAGTACAAAACCCGACGAGGCTTTGTGCGAAGAGCATAAGAAAGAAATTAATACGATTTTGTCGTGCTTGTTGAATAGTGTAGAGAGTAAAACGATAACAGGACTTGCTAGAGACGCAATAATAGAACTTATTACGCGTAACATTCATTATACTGCGTTAGACTGGGCCAAACGATTAGTCAAGTTTGACGGTTTGAAAAAATTAATGGAGGTTGCCAGTCAATTGGAGGAATACCAATACGAATCTTTGTTCGACATCACGTATTCCACGCGAACTATTATCAGTATGTCCTTAGCAAAGATATGGAAAAACATGGACCGTAATGTCGATAAGGGGACATTTGTCAACACTATTGATAAATTTATTAAGGATAAATTGTTTGCATCTGACACAGAATCTAAAGTATGAATTTTGTAACTTCGGATCTTTTCTAATTACTTAAAGTGTTTTAAAATAAAAAATCTATTATCTCTCTAACCTTAGCGTACTTAAGAAATTTAAAACAATATATTTTTAAAGCAAAAATGTCAAAAGAGATTTTCTTTTAAATTGTCGATTTTGTATATTCTGTAACTTTATATATTAAAATACGGTTATAACAGAGTTTAATCAAAATTTACTGAAGAATATGACTTTGTCATCTATCGTATTTTCTGAAGCATAATTTATCAAAGACTTCTCCTATTTTTCATCAAAATTAAATAAAGCTAATCATTGACATTTTTTTTTAATTAATTATTATTTCATAAAATGTACAAATTTATAAATTGTTATAATCGATTGTCTTACAGCTGCGTGGAGTAGTTGCAATAACAACCCTAATATTCGGTCCGTTAGAAGTTGCAGACAGAATTATCTTTACAAATCCGTCGACGGGTTGTATGAGGATTCTCGATATGGCGAAAACGGATGACGTATTGCAACAGAAAGTGGTTTGCGAATGCCTCGTTGCCGCTATGACTAATTTTGATGAGGTCAACGCGCTCATAAATGAAGGTGTAAAGATATTGCGGATATTTCTGTATCAATCTAAGGATGATGTAATACGGATTCAAGCGTTGGTGGGTTTCTGCGAGTGGAGCAAGTTTAAAACCCGCGGTTACATTAGCAAACTGTTCTGGGGTGAAGCGACGGACAAATTGGTCAAGGTTTGCAGAAGATTATTAATAAATCCCAAGAAAGAAAAAAATATAATAAAATGGGCCGTTAAAGGCCTATCGTACCTCACTCTCGACGGCAACGTCAAAGACGAGTTGATCAAGGACCAACAAATCATTCAAACAGTTTTCGAGCTTGCCAAGATTAGCGATCAATCAGTCCTCTATAGTGTGGCCACGACGCTAGTAAACGTGTGCAATGCTTATGAGAGGCTTATGATAGAATCTACATTTCAACCAACATTTATACCTGAGATGGAAGAATCGATGAAATTTCTGAAATTTTATTTTCTTGAAGAATATCTGTCTAAAAATGACGAAGACTTTGTGCAGAAAAGACGGTGCCTGTTAGTGAAGAACGGTGTGACCGGCGCTCTGGTCAGCCTCGCCAAAACGGGCAACCAAAACTGCAAGGAACTGACAGCTCGCGTATTCTCCGCTATATGCGGTAAAGAGGAATTGACAAAAACAGTTGTTCAACAAGGCGGTACGAAGGCATTGTTGTCGTTAGCGCTAGATGGCACAGACAAAGGAAAAAAGATAGCTTCGCAAGTCTTAGTCCATCTGGCACACACGTTACCTCCTGAGGATGCATTTCCCGGTGATTTAATGATGGATGTTGTACAGCCGATCACAAATCTCTTGAACTCGGAGTGTTCCGTTAATGAGAGATGCGAGGCTCTAACAGCTTTGTGCAATCTAGCTAGTGTCAAGGATAGTATGCGACTACATATATTCAACGACTCAGGATTTGAGAATTTCAACAACTATATGAACGATAATCACAACATGGTGGACTGCGCGTACGCAAAACTAATAAACAATTTGGTATTATGCCGTAAAGTTGCTATTCAATATGTTAAGCAGAGATATTATCAACTTGGGTATCTTATTGGTTGGTCCGTGGTGAGCAACGTAGATGAACGTACAAAGAAAGCAGCAGTTGAAGCGGTAACAACGCTAACGGCAGCCAGCGAAGAAGCTTGTGAAAAATTACTTCGCTGGGATGTTTGGCCGAAATTTCTATACCTTTTACTCAATAATCCAGACAATTACTTACAACGTAAGGGTATTGAAATTGCGTTAAATATGATGAATAGTACAAAAGACGTCGCTGCAAAACTCATCAAAACAGATACAATAATGAAACAAGTGAGAGAATTGAGCAAGAACGATACCATACAAAACGAAGAGATCAAGGAATTAGCATCCCTTGTTCTAGAGGCTGCTGCGAAATGGAACCAGGAAATCGAGGGAAATGTCGAAGGGAACGAATTGTCAGATAGCATTGCATGATAATATAAAACATGTCGATTAAGAAAATTATGTATAAATGTCAATTGGAATCTTAATGTCATATTAATAGAATATTATTTCTCTTTTTAATAAATGAAGGTTCAATGTACTGTATAATTAATAAATTGTGGAACTTTGCACTTACGAGACTCTTGTCCCAGCGCTTTTTGCCCACGATAAATAATATTTTAACATTTCAAGCACAAAAGTATATTTTTTCGGGAGGCTTGAGTCGTCGCTATATCTCAGCGAAAATCTCTTTGTGAATTCTTAATTGCCGTTCTTGCGAGTTAAAATCTTTTTTTCTCTGTTGCCAGCAATCGGTGGAGCTCGGAGAATGCCGCTTACGTATGGATGGTTTTTATTTTAGTCTCGTCATTGAAAAATGGACGCACCAGCTTCTCTTAATGCTGCTAAAGTTTGTTTATCTTGTGGGCAATCAACCTAAGTATATACTTCATATTTATAATGTATACATTTATATTAATATATATGTATACAAGCTACTTACGCTTTTAACGTTTTCCGTAACGAATTGAATTGCTGAATTTACATCTTCCGCAGCGTCCTCACAGCATAGCTGAAATAATCTCTAATCTATACTCCGTCCAACGAGAGATCATGGTTGATTAAATAATATAATGTTAGAAAACATCTATTAAAAATAAAAATAATTTAACGTAAACACTTTGTTGCGGGTCTTTATGCTCTATCATTATTTATGTTTGATCAACCATGATCTCTCATTAGACTGGACGGACGCGTATGCGCCGTATATTACGTTTATTACGTTAAAGAGTACGCAAGGAGACGTTTTCTAAATGCAAATAATATTTAGACGCACAATTATAATTATATTATTTTGATCATGTGAACTTGTTATTATATCAACCTGAAATTCGTCAATTAACGGTACATCTACCAAAGAGGGACATTTTAAGTTGCTGTAAACATTCTTAACATTCTGTTCAACGGGCTGAACTAATTTTCTTTCTTCACAAAAAGTCTTCACTTACCTGATACGCATAAAAAAAAAAACGCATGTATTTTTCTTTACTTGCACTTGGATTAAAAAAGTCGCACGCAGATTCAGAAGAATCGCGCGCGGTTTTAAGCGTTATAAAAAAATAACTGTATTTGAACGTGTTTTTAAAGAAGCACTGGAGTGTTGCAGTTCTTAAAAGACCGTCGGCGTTTTTTACGCGTAAAAATAATATTAGCCTTTTCTGCGCGTTTTCAAAATAACGCTGGCTTCTTCTACGGATTTTTCAAAAACTTTAAATTAATATTTTTAAAGTTATTTAAAACAAAAGAATTTTAAGTAGATAGTTCTCAATGCGCTATTAAAAAAAAAAGACGCTAACGTTTTTTATTCGTTTTCGGAACGGACGCGACGCTAGCATTTTTTACGCGTTCATTAAAAACGCTGGCGTTTCTTTTAAACGTGCCAACAACGTTGGCATTTTTTTGTAGATCGCATAGAAAACATTGGCCTTTTTTGTTTGACAATGTGTCGAGAACTATGTACTTAAAATTTTCTTGTATAAATATCTTTATTTCTTTTATAAATAATTTTAAAATATTAATTAAAATTTTTTGTTTCAATAATAACTAATTACTTTATAATACCTAAAACAATAGTGATTCCATCGATATATCGATTATAGTATCTACTATCGCTTCTGTGATAAAGAGTATACCGCGTCTTATGTTTATCGTTAGACAAGTCCGATGACTTGTTGCTATATAACACGAATGGCAAGACTGAGGCGTTGACAACGAGCTCGACAACGAAATCGGCCCGAAATGTGTAAACTCCTAGTTCTGCTTTAAACGATTCGTGGCAGTGAGATTCACAGTAAATTATAGAGATAAAAATCAATTTTATGAAACAATCGTTGATTAAAAAAAAAATTTCCGAGTATCGTTACAAAGTGTGCGAAAATGAACAGAAGGCATACAGCGACCTTCCGTTTGCCCGCCACCTGCCATTGTTTAAATATTACAAAAAATACGATCATTACGGTCGATTAAGGATCGTTAGCGCGCATGCGAGGGGCATATACCTGACGGCGATCAGGTATTCTTATCCAGGACTCTAATCGTAGTGTTAATCCCGATGTAATTTAAGTCGTGCACTCCTATTGGTTACATGAGATCTTACTTCGCCGAACAATATCGTCGAATTATCGCGTCGCGACGCTTCGCTCGTGACTTTATTTCTTCGCACGCTGCGTTCGACGAGTTCGAGCTTATCTCAGTAATAATGTTTCATCCTGAATTCGGTCTTTAACCGACTTTTACCCAACAGTATATTCTGATAGATCATGGCATACTTTCTTTGTAAACTTTTTGAATTTTTGCAATATCTTCAAAATTGAAGAAAATATAGTACACAAAAATGTGCGTGACGTCATAATGTTGTTGCGAAATCTTTTGAAGTTGCCGTCATCAAAGAAACTTTAGAAAGCTATAACTTTCTCAAATTTAGGTTTTTTTTTAAATTCAAAAAGTATTAAAAATCGGCTTAGATTCTCTACATTAATTATGGATACCGCTTAATAAAAAATTTTACTTGAGAACCCAATTCTGCGAAAAATCAATTTAACTGTTTTTTGCGAAAGTCACATGACGCGCAGCGTCGTGCCTCACTATTGCAAGGCCGGTCACGTGGCTACGAGAAGCCAATCAGGAATTCTACCGGAGGGAGACGGCGCACGGCACTCCTTTCGGATAATGCTTAGCGGTTTGAATTACTCGTTGAAAAGGAGTGCTAGGACTGCTAGGTAGACAATCGTGGAGTGAGGAAGTTTGAGAGTGCTCGAGTGACAGGAGCAAACAAAGAAAAAGTCATCCGACAGGTAAAAACTCTACATTTCCTTATTCTGTTTCGCCGCGACAATCTGAATAAAAGCTTGCCGCGTGCGACGTGATCCAATTCGATGTGATAAAGGTATTCGTAATAAATGTGAGATTATTACTTTTTGACTGAAAATACGAATCGACGAGGAAAGTAGTCAAAACGTTTCCTCCCCGCTTGATCACACTATTGTATATCTTATTCAAGTGAAACGGTAAAGCCAAACCAGCCGACAATTCCATTGTAGGGGTATTAAACACAGTACACGAATTTTCCTGAATAAGTTGCACTTAGACTAATCAAAGTATTAATAGAAACGTTTAGAAACATGTCATGTTATTTGAAGAAAGAACTGCGACATATGACAAAACACCCTAATCTTATAATAAATTATATTAATGTTTTTTTCTTTTAAGTAATTGAAAAATTAACTTTTGTGTACTGTAATATTTATTTCATCGAAGTGTGACCCTACATAAATCTATAACAAGGTATTTGTTGCTCGAGTCTTTATTTTCTTATGCTACCCTTCAGCCACCGATCGTTGTGACGATCTGTTTACGCGATACATACGTTCGAACTGGTTTAAAACAGACCAAAGAACTGGATGTGTCAAAAAAAATAACCGAAAAACAACCACTCGATTGACGAAACGTTAAATACCGTCATATAAACAAAAATATCGATGGAACAAAATTTAATCTCACGCAATTGAATTTCTCGCGAGTCTCAGATAAATCGCACGCCTTCCCAGACACGCTTTCGTCGAAAAATTTAAATTTTTAACTCATGAAAGGGAAAAGTGTAAATCACCCTTGTCTATTGCTGCGAAATATTATACATAATTGCATTTCTTGCGTTAAAACGAATTAAAGTATCTATATACGTGTAGTGTCATGAATCGTTGTCGATCCAAACCCGAACTGTCGCGATCGATAATAATTGAATTACAATCAGTAGATCAGATAGCATTATTCAGTCTATATTCGACTTTAGTGCTCCTATTTGTGGCGAAGATAAATTCGCCGAAAATATACCTGTTTTTCAATGTTTAATGGAAGTCAGCTTTCTAATATAAAAATTGTTGCAACAATCGATTACAAATTATATGCTGGTTTTACATTAGAAAGTGCAATCCTATTATTAAACTGAAAGTTTATTTTTGATGTTTTATACTTGCATATAATTATGTAATAAATTCATAATTTGTATTTCGTATTTAAGATAATATGTATAAAATGCCGTAAAGAGTCTTTCAATGTTAAAACCACTGATCTATAGATCAGTGGTTAAAACATATACTGCAACTCCATACATTTTGTGTTGTAGCATTATTTCACCATGGCAAAGTCAGATATGACAGCACAGAAATGGAAAGAGAAGGGTGATGAAGAGTTTAACAGAGGCAATTAGTCTGAAGCCTTAATTCACTACACAGACGCAATTCAACTAGTAACAGAGGACAACACTGAGAAGGCATTATATTATGATAAACGAGCTGCCACATATTTCGAACTGCATGATTACGACAAAACGATTGAAGACTGTAACAGTGTGAAGAAAATATATTCTAAATTATTTTCCATATCAATGTTTCGCAGATTTTTAGCACTAATAGAGTTAGAGAGATTCGAGGAGGCACGTCAAGACATGAAAATGCTTTTACATTACTCAGATAACACCATGTCTCAGTTTCTGCCGACGCAATTTCATGAAATTTTACACAAAATTAAGGAAAAGGCAAGTGTTAATGTCAAAATAAATATACATAAGTACAAAAATTCATCAACTTGCAAGACACGTTAATTTGGTGACAGTAAATAATATAAAAATTGTAACACATTTTTCATACTCAATATATGTATTTTAATAAGAGTTCTTATATTTCACTCAATATTACATATAATTTAACAAACGGATTTGAATTCTTGTCTCTCTTATTATATAATTAGTTATCCCTATTGATTAATAGTACACACATTAAATAGATAAACATTACGTTATACAAATATAATCTTTTATGCAACACGTGCATGGAAAGTGCCCCATTACGCACGTTACGCGTGCGTGATAGACCACTTTCCAGGCACTTGCAACATAAAATAGGGAGTGTAAGCCGTGTGTAAAGATGAAAATTCCCGGGTGCGGTTATCGCACTCGCCTTCGGCTCGTGCGTAAACTCCGCGACCGGGAATTTTCATCTTACCTCACTTGTTACACAAATGACTATTACCGTTAATTTATATTTTTATCACAAATTATATTATATTTAAACATGTGTTTAATTTTGTTTTGTATTACACTGTAAAAAATTTAATGTCCCAGAAAGTCCACTCTAAATTTTGTGTTAAAATAACACAATGCATGAGTTATTTTAACACAAAATTTAGAGTGGACTTTCTGGGACATTAAATTTTTTACTGTGTAGGTATCACAAATGATGGGTCTAGCGTTTAACGTGAGCGTAGATAAGGAGAAACGTGAAAACGCCATGATTAATCTGCTTAGGCTCGCAAGTTGGAGTCCTGATGCTTACAAGATCTTCGAAAAAGAAGTGGGGGAGAACGATGAAGCGATCTGTAGCGCGATTCGTATTGTAGACGAGTTATGCAAAAACAATATTAATCATACTGAGCTCACTATGATAAATGTTGTTTTGCCTTGGTGTCTGGAAATGATGAACAGCAAATCTACAGAGAGAGTCAACGCGTCTCAATACTGTTTACAGGTAAATATCATCAAGCGAAATACGTGCAGTTATCATGCACATATTTCAGTAATTAATTTATTGTGTATTTCGGTTTCAGAATATATTAAACAAATACAGCGGCATGAATAATGAACCCAGTTCAAAATCCGATGTGGATTTGTGCGAGGAGCATAAGGAAGAAATTGACAATATTCTGTCGTGCTTGTTGGATAAAATAAGGAATAAAACAACAACAGGCATTGCTAGAGACGCAATAATAGAACTCATTATGCGTAACATTCATTATACTGCGTTAGACTGGGCCAAACGGTTAGTCGAGTTTGACGGTTTAGAAATATTAATGGAGATAGCCAGTCAATCGGAGGAATACCAATACGAATCTTCGTTGGATATCACATCTTCCACACAAACTGTAACCAGTGTGTGCTTAGCAAAAATATGTGAAAACTTGTACAATGATGATGCTAAGCAATTTTTCAACATTATTAGTGAATTTATTGGAGATGAATTGAATTTGACGACTGTAACATCTAATGTATGAGTTTTTCAACTTTCGATCTTTCCCGAT
Organism: Temnothorax longispinosus; assembly: GCF_030848805.1. NCBI lineage: Eukaryota > Metazoa > Arthropoda > Insecta > Hymenoptera > Formicidae > Temnothorax > Temnothorax longispinosus. Next base: position 426,726 of record NC_092369.1, read on the forward strand.
GACTTAAATTGTTTTAAAATGAAAGTAGCATATTTTTAACTATAGTATATTTGAGAAATTTTCGATATTGTATATTCTGTATGTTTCAAATTAAAATATGATAATAACAGAGTTTAATCAAAATTTATTGGAGAATGACTTTCATTTATCGTATTTTCTGAAGTTAATTTAGTATTAATTAGAGATTTCTCTTATTTTTAAACAAAATTTAGTAACATTAAAATTGTCTTGAAGTCTTGATTTTTTTAAATTAGTTATTTTTTCACAAAATGTAAAAATTTATAAATAGAGTTAATCGATTGTTTTACAGGTGCGTGCAGTAGTCGCAATGACAACCTTAACACTCGGCCCGTTTAAAGTTGCAGACGTAATTATTACTGAAGACGGGTTTGATGAGATAATTGTTGGTTTTTTGGAAAAAAATGACATATTGCTACAAAACTTGATTTGCGAATTTATCTGCGTCGTTGTAACCAAATATGACGAATTCAAGACGTTTATAGGTCGAAGTTTAACTATATTAGAGGATCTGTATTATTCTAAGGACCTTGATGATACAATTCGAGTTCGATCGTTTGTGGTTATTTGCAAGATGAACAAATTCAAAGAATCGATAAGAAGATATCGGACTGTCCATACGTTCGACGAGGAACAGATAGGTACATGGCTGGAGGTTTGCAGACGATTCTTGATCAATCCTCAAAGAGATATGAGAAAATGGGCCGTTGAAGGTCTGTCGTATCTCACTTTCAACATCGGAGTCAAAAAGAAATTAATCGAAGACCGAGAAGCCGTTCAAGCGATAATCGCGTTTGCCAAGACTGAAAATCAATCAGTTCTCTACCGGGTGGACATATTGTTGCTGAACTTGTGCCACGCTTATGACAATAAAGATGTTCTCATACCCGAGATATTAATGTTTCTCGAATATTTTCATCTTGAGAATCATATATTGATCGAGGACAGAGACGTGGAAGAAAGACGGCGCGTGTTAGCGCATGCCGGTGTGACCAGCGCTTTGGTGAGTCTCGCTAAAACAAATAGCCAGAATAGCAAGGAATTGATAGCCCACGTTTTTGACGCAATATGCAGTCAAGAAGAATTGAGAAAAATAGTTGTTGATGAATGCGGTACGGAGGCATTGTTGTCGTTAGCGCTGAGTGGCACAGACAAGGGAAAGAAGATAGCTTCGCAAGTTCTAGTTCATCTGGCACTCACGATACCTCTTGAGGTTGCGTTCTCTGGTCAGATGATCATGCAGGTTGTCCGGCCAATCTTTAATCTCCTGAAACGGAAGTATGACGCTCTTGCGATTAACATTCTCTCAGTTTTGTGCAATCTAGCTAGTGTCAATGACAGCATGCGACAACATATATTCAACGAGGCAGGATATGAGAGATTATCGCGCATTTTGATTTATAGCCACAAAACAGCAAGTCAACGCTATTGGGGGAGACTTAGGGCCGCAGAACTTCTCGATAATTTGGCATTAAACCGCGAAGTTGCTATTAAATTTTACGAGCATGCCAAAGCTAAGGAAGTTATGAAATCAGTGTTGGATATATTGTGCTTCTACGGAGATAAAAACAAGGCATTGGCTGGGGCTGGAGTGAGACTCACGGCAATTGACAACGAATATTGCGAGAAAATGCTTGATAGGATATATTCTTCGGACGAGAATGCAATACCCTTACAGGTTTTACTCTATAATTCAGACAGTGATTTACAATATAGGGGTGTTAAAACTGTGCTAAACATGATGAAAAGCACAAGAAAGGTCGCTACAAAACTCATGGAAACAAACATAATAATGGAACAACTAAGGGAATTAAGCAAGAACGATACTGTGCAAAACAAGGAGATCAAGGAATTAGCATCCCTTGCTTTAGAGGTTGCTGCGGAATGGGGCAAACTCAAGAGAAACGTCGAACGGAACGGATCGTCACAGAGCACTGATAATATAGAACATTCGATTAAGAAAGCTAAATGCGAAGATTAATTGCAATATAAATGATATATTAATAGAATATTATTTTTTATTTTAATAATATAGCACACTCTCTCGTACACTGTATAGCACACTATATGGTGCTGTATAGTACAATTAATAAATAATGTAATTTTGAATTTACAAGACTCTTGCTACGGCGCTTTTTACCCACGATAAATAACATACTGGCTTCTTCCAGCACAAAAGTATACTCTTTCTCGACAGGCTTGAGTCATCGTTATATCTCTGCAAAAAATCTTCCTGTTAATTCTTGATTGCTGGTCTTGCTGGTTAAAATTTTTTTTCTCTGTTGCCAGCAATCGGTGGAGCTCGGAAGTGCCGAAGACGTATAAACGATTTTCATCTCGATTCTTCGCCTGATTCTTGCAAAGTAGAAACGCCGGCTAATGTTGCCGCCGATAATGTTCATTTATCTTTCCGCAACCAATCAACCTACATAAGTTTTATAACAATATATTATAGTGTATATATGTAATGTATGCACAATGGTGTACCAGCTATTCACGCTTTTTAGGTTTTTTACAATGGTTTCAATTGTCGAGTCCGCATCACTGAAGACTTCATCGTTTCTCATGTTTCCACAGATAGTCCGAAAAACATGAGCAACTTCTTCTGCACAGTTGAAATAATCTCCAATGTAGTAAAGAGCGATATAAGCATAAAGCGTATATCACGATCGTATTAAAATGTATACAAGAGGACGCTTTCTAAACGCAAACAATAATGTTTAGTTGTACAATATTAATTATACTATGATGAGCATATGAACTTATTACTTATATTACTAATCTGCAATTCATTAAATAACGGTACATTTATCAAAGCAAAATATTTTTAATCGCAAAATATAGTCTTCTATAAGACATCTTTAATTTTCCAAATGGCAAGTCCCCCACGGCACCCAGTTGAGCAGCAACATTTCCGCATCTCCATTTTTTATCAGCGTCTCGAATTCTTGCCTCCCTGCCTCAAATAAAACTCACTAAAGTTCACTCGGACCTTCAATATTGACGTTCTGCAGTCTGGTTTTCAAGTCAAGAAGCTGAAAAATATACACATTTGTATAAGAACGAGCATTCGTCAGATCTCTGAAACGTTCTTAATTATACATCTTGCTCGACGTCTGAATTCAATGTATAGTCCTGCTCGCCGCTAGTGCTTCTCTCGTCCGAATTATCTTCTAAGATGTCATCTTCCAGCTCCGCCTCCCAGAAGTGCACATGTTCGTGCACTCTCTTAAGGATTACTATCATTCCTTGCCGTTGCACCGTTTTCCTCAGACTTGATCGAGCTCCTTCTCGACGCATCATCTGCGATTTGTAAAGCTCGGTCTTGTAATTGCCTATGCTGTATCGCAAACAGGTACACAGACGCTCGCGGTTGTTGCACCTATTATGAAAAAAAACGCTGAATTTTAAAGTGAAAATCACAATAGCATGTAAGAGCGACCAATTGCAACACTCCGCGAAATCTCAGCTTGTAACTTTACAATTTTGTACGAATGAAAAAAATGGTTTGAAAAAAACAGCAGCTGTTTAAGAAGAAACGCACGCGGATTGAAAAGAATTGCACGCATTTATAAAAATTCTCATACGGTTTCGGAAGAACCGCGCGCCGTTTTAAACGGTTAAAAAGAATCGTCGATGTATTTGACGCATGCAATCATTATTTGTAAACAAAATTATATTATAAATTTCATGACATTCTTAACATTTTACATTTTCCTTATCCCCTTCAGGATCGTTAGCGCATATGCGGATACGTACCTGACGACGATCGGGCATTCTTATTTAGGACTCTAATCCTAGCGTTTTGATGTAATTCAAACCAAGCCTCTCTATTGGTTGTTGAGATCTTACTTCAGCGAACAATATCGACGAATTATCGCGTCGCGACGCGACGTCTCACTTGTAATTTTGTTTTGTCACGCGCTACGTTCAACGAGTTCGAGTTTATCGCCGATAATAATGTCTCATCCTGAGTCTTGAATTCTGCAAAAAATCAATCTGATGGCCTTCCACGCGGTCGTGTTTGTACTTTCGAAATCCACGTAATGCGCAGCGTCGTGCCTCATTAGCTACGCCGATGTTTGCCAGTTTAAATTACTTCTTGAAAAGTGTTTGGATTACAAGACAATCGTTGAGCGAGTAGATGAAGTTTGAGAGCTCAAACGACACGAGAGAACAAAGAGAAAGCAATCTGACAGGTAATAAAGGATCTTATACATTCCGTTCTATTTCGCAGACGATCTACATAAAAGCTTGCCACGCGTTCAATGTGATCCAATTCAATGTAATAAAAAAATATTCGTAACAAACGTGTAAGATTAACTATTATTACTTTATGGCCGAAAATACCTCGACGAATCGTCGAGGCAAATAGAACAAAACGTTTCATCTCCGCTTGACCACAATATTGTATATCTTAAACAAGTGAAACAGTAAAGCTAAGTGATCGAGCCAGTAATTCCAATGTAGGACTATTAAACACAATATACAAATTCTTCTGAATAAGTTGCAATTAGAGCATTAATATAAACGTTTAGAACCATCTCATGTTATTCGAAGAAAGAGCGACGTATGACAAAACATCCTAATTTTATAATAAATCGTATTAATGTTTCTTTTCTTCAGGTAACTAAAAAATTAACTTTCGTGTACTTGTAATATTTATTTCGTCGAAATGTGACCCTCCACGAATCTATAAAGTCTTTGTTGCTCGAGTCTTTATTTTCTTATGCTACCCTTCAGCCACCGACCGTTGTGACGATCTGTTTAAGTATATGAAACACGTTTGAACTAGTTTGAACAGACCAAAAAAACTGGATGTGTCAAAGAAAAAAATCGAAAATCAACCACTCGGTTGACGGAACATTAAATACCGTTATATAGACAAAAATATCAATAGAACGAGATTTAATCTCACGCAATTGATTTCTCGCAAGTCTCAAATAAATCACACGCCTTCCCAGGCACGCTTTTGTCGAAGAATATAAATTTTCGATTCATAAAAAGGAGAAGTGTAAATTGCCCCTGACTATTGCAGCCAAATGTACATAATTGCTTTTCTCGGATTAAAATAACGAATTGAAGTATCTACGTGTAATGTCATGAATCGTTGTCGATCCAAACCCGAACTGTCGCGATCGATAATAATTGAATTACAATCAGTAGTAGATTGGATAACATTATTCAGTCGATATTTAACCCCAATGCTCTTATGTCTATGTCGAAGATAATTTATCGAAAATAAACCTGTCTTTCAATGCTAGTGCAAGTTAGCTGCTTTCTAATATAAAAATTGTTGCAGCAATCGATTATGATTTATATGCAAGTTTTACGTTAAAAAAATGCAATGTGATTATTATTAAAGTGTAAGTTTATTTTTGACCCATTAATGTCCCATACTTGCGTATAATTATTTTGTAACAAGTTCATAATCTGTTTGCATTTAAGATAATATGTATAAGATAATATGTATAAAATGTCGTAGAGAGTCTTTTGAAGTGTGTGTGTGTGTTAAACATAAATTAAAATATCATATATTTTGTATTGTAGTATTCTTCCACCATGGCAGAGTCAGATATGACTGCACCGAAATGGAAGGAAAAGGGTGATGAAGAGTTTAACCAAGGCAATTGGTCCAAAGCCTTAAGTCACTACACAAAGGCAATTGAACTAGCAACAGACGACACTGAGAAAGGATTGTATTATGATAAACGAGCTGCCACATATTTCGAGCTGCGTGATTACGACAAAGCGATTGAAGACTGCGACAGTGCAATGTTAAAAATATTTCATAACGTTTCCATAACATTGTTTCGCAGATTTTTAGCATTAATAGAGTTAGAGAAATTTGAGGAGGCATTCGAAAAGGATCAAGACGAGAAAATTATTTCATCTTGCTCAAATGACATATTACCTGAGCACATAGTGGCGCAATTTCGTGAAATTTTAGACAAACATATTAAGAAAAGAGCAAGTATTAATGTCAAAATAAATATACATAACTACAAAAATTCACCAACTTGCAAGACACATTAATTTAATCTAAATAATATAAAAATAATAACACATTTTTCATACTCAATATATTTTAATAAGAATTCTTATTTTACTCAATATTACATATAAGTTGACAAACGGGTTTGAGTTCTTGTCTCTCTTATTACATAATTATTTCTTCTTATCAATTAATAATCTACACACTATATAGATAAATATTTATGTCATGCAAATATAATCTTTCATAGTTAATATATATTTTTATTATAGACCATTATATTTAAATACACGCTTACTTTCGTTTTGTATTAGCTAGGTATCACAAATGAAAGCTTTAGCACTTAACGTAAACGCAGATGAAGAGAAACGTGAAAACGCCATAATTATTCTGCTGAGACTTGTACGTTGGAAAACTGATGCCTATAAAATCTTCATAAAGGAACTAAGAGAGAATGATGAAGTAATCTGTAGCGCGATCCGTATTGTAGGCGAGTCATGCAATAAGGGCAATGTTAGTCGAACTAAGTCCACTATGATAAACGTTGTTTTGCCTTGGTGTCTGGAAATGATAAACAGCCCATACACAGAAATAGTCAACGCATCTCAATATTGTTTACAGGTAAATATTATCGACTAAAATGTAGTTAGCATACTCGTATTTCTGTAATTAATTTATTGTGTAACTCGGTTTTAGAATATATTAAATACTTGTTGCGGCAGGAACGATAAACCCGATTCAATACCCGACGAGGCTTTGTGCAAGAAGCATAAAAAAGTAATTGACAAGATTCTGTCATGCTTGTTGGATAAAATAGAAAATGAAACAACAACAAGCATTGCTAGAGACGCATTAATAAAATTTATTACACGTAACATTCATTATACTGCGTTACACTGGGCCAAACGGTTGGTCGAGTTTGGCGGTTTGCAAAAATTAATGGAGGTAGCCAGTCAATGCGAAAGCGGATATTACGACGGATATTACAATTTGTTTGATATTACGTCTTCCACGCAAACTATAACTAGCGTGTGTTTAGCAAAAATCGATGAAAACTTGGATGAAAATGATAAGGAAGAATTTTTCAACATCATTAATGGATTTATAAGAGAAGAATTGAATTCGAATGACGTAGCATGTCATGTATGAATTTTGTAACTTTTGATCTTTCCCGATGACTTAAATTGTTTTAAAATGAAAGGAGCATATTTTTAACTATAGCATATTTGAGAAAAATTGTCGATATTGTATATTTAATATGTTTTAAATTAAAATATGATAATAACAGAGTTTAATCGAAATTTATTGGAGAATAATTTTCATTTATCGTATTTTCTGAAGCTTAATTTACTCTTAATTAGAGATTTCTTCTATTTTCAATCAAAGTTTAATAACACTGAAACTGCCTTGATTTAAAAATAGTATATTGTACAACTAGTGGGAAAAGTAGTCGATTCTGAATGAGTGTGAAGTTGGTCGCACGAGCGAAGCGAGGTCGACCATTACACTCATTTGAGCTCGACCACTCTTCCCACGAGTTGTTCATACTATTTTTCCTAACAAGAGCGTGAAACAGGCCGCTTTTCGCGCTTGTTTTACAATTTCATTTCTCCACTAGTTGAGAAATGGCTCCATTTTTCAACTAGTGGAGAAATGGATCGTTTTGCTAACTCAAAACAAGCGCGAAAAGCGGCCCATTTCACGCTCGCGTTAGGAAAAAATAATTATTGTTTCACAAATCGTAAAAAATCATAAATTGTTAATTGTCTGTTTTACAGGTGCGTGCAATAGTTGCGATGACAACCTTAACACTCGGTCCGTTTCATGTTGCAAACGCAATTATTACTCAAGACGGATTTGATTATAAAATTCTTTATTTTTTGGAACAGAGATTGAATGACTTATTGATAAAACAAGTAATTTGCGAATTTATCTATGTCGTTGTAACGAGATATGACAAATCCAACACCTTCATAGGTCGAAGTATAACTACATTAGGAATCCTGTGTTATACTGAGGACTTGGATAATTTTGAGGATCTGGATAATTCTGAAAACCTGAATACTTCTGAGGACCTGCATGATTCTGAGAACCTGAAAAATTCAATTCGGGTTCGAGCGTTTGTGGATATTTGCAAAATGACCAAATTCAAAGAGTTAAAAAAAAATTTGCTGGTTATCTTAATATTCTACAATGAACAATCGATAAAGTCATGGCTGAAGGTTTGCAGACCATTCTTGATCAATCCTCAGAGAGATATGAAAAAGTGGGCAGTTGAAGGTCTGTCGTATCTCACTTTTGACCTCAACATCAAAAACAAGTTGATCGAAGACCAACGAGCCATTCGAGCGATAATCGAGTTCGCCAAGACTGAAAATCAATCGATTCTCTATCAAGTGGACATATTGTTGGTGAACTTGTGCAGCGCTTATGACAAGGAACATCTCATACCTAAGATGGAAATGTTCGTCAATTATTTTGATGTTAAGAATCAAATACTGGCCGAGGACAAATACGTGGAAGAAAGACTGCGCGTGTTAGCGGAGGCCGGTGTGACCAGCGCTTTGGTGAGCCTCGCTAAAACAGGCAGCGAGAATAGCAAAGAATTAATAGCTCGCGTTTTCAACGCGATATGCAGTCAACAGGATTTAAGAAAAATAGTTGTTCAAGAAGGCGGCACGGAGACATTGTTGTCGTTAGCACTAAATGGCACAAACATAGGAAAGACGGATGCTACGCGAGCCTTAGTCTATTTGGCACTCACTCCTGAGATTGCATTTCCCGATCAGATAAGTATGGAGGTTGTGCGGACGATCACAAATAATCTCTTGAACCCGGAGTGTTCCGTTAATGAGAGATGCGATGCTCTAACAGCTTTGTGCAATCTATCTAGTGTCAACAACAGCATGCGAGAACATATTTTCAGGACAGAATGTGAGAAAATTGAGCAATGTATGCGTGACGATAACAACATGTTGAAACAAACGTCCATACAACTCATAAACAATTTGGTATTATCCCATAAAGTTGCCATTCAATTTGTTGAGCAGAGATCTGATCACCTTTTTGATCTTATGAATTGGTCCGTAAAGGATGACACAGATGACCATACAAAGAAGGCATTAGCTGAAACGTTAGCAACGCTAACGGCAGCCAGCAAAGAGACTTGCGAAAAATTACTCGGCTGGGATCTTTGGCCGACATTCCTACCTTTCTTACTCAATGATCCAGATGATGAATTACAATATAAAGGTACCGAAATTGCGTTAAATATGATGCAAAATGCGAAAGACGTCGCTGCAAAACTTATCAAAACAGATACAATAATAAAACGAGTGAGGGAATTGAGCGATGACACCGTGCAAAACAAGGAAATCAAGGAATTGGCTTCTCATATTTTAGAAGCTACTGCGGAATGGGACAAGAGAGACATCGAAAGGAACAGATTGTCACAAAGCACTGATAACATAGAACATTCGATTAAAAAGTATAAACGTGAATAATTAATTGGGATCTAAATGACATATTAATGAAATATTACTTCTTATTCTAATAAATGACAGCACAATGTACAGTATAATTAATAAATAACGAAACTTTGCATTTACAAGACTCCTGTCCCGGCGCTTTTTACCCATGATAAATAATATTCCAGCTTCTTCAAGCACAGAAGTATACTCTTTCTCGACGGGCTTGGATCGTCGCTATATCTCTGCAAAAATCTCTTTGTGAATTTTTGATTGCCGCTTTTGCAGGTTAAAATTTCTTTCTTTGCTGCTGCTAGCAAGGGTGGAGCTCGGAGAGTGCCGCGAACGTATATAGGTATACAATTTTTATTTCAGCGCCTGATTCTTGCAAAATGGAAGCGCTTCTCTTAGCACCGCTAAACATTTGTTCATCTTGCAGCGCAACCAATCAACCGACGTATATATTTAATAATAATATATTATAATGTATATATTTATATTATTATATAGATGTACAAGCTATACTGACACTCTATTTTCTATAACGGATTCAAATGTTGAATCCGCATCTTTGAAGATTTTATTGTTTCTGAATTCTCATGTTTCCACAGAAAATAAGAAAAAAATTGAGCAGCCTACTCGTCACAGTTCAAATAATCTCCAATGTAAAGAGCAATATACCGGGAAGCGTACATCACGTTTGAAACGTTAAAGTGTCGTACGCTGCGTTCAAAGAGTTCGGACTTATCGCTGTAACAAAGCTCTGCTGAACTGCACGAGTTCAGAGATTATCTTTTTTACTCCACCTTGGAAGAAAAAAGATAAACACTGAATTAATGCAGCCAGTTCAGCAATAGAAAACTGATCCAATGTCTCGTTTTAAATTCTGCGAAAAATCTGACGACTTTACGCGCGATCGAATTCGCGCTTTCGAAAGTCACGTGACGCGCAGCAAAAGGTGTCTCATTAGTTACGCCGGTCACGTGGTTACAAAAAACCAATCCGAATGAAATTCTATTCCAACGAGACGGCACACGGTGCTTTTTTTGGATAATGCTTGTCAGTTTAAGTTACTCCTTGAAAAATCCTAGGATCGTAAACGTGGAGCGAGCACAGGAAGTTTGAAGGCTCGAGCGACACGAAAGAACCAAGAAAAACTGTGGGACAGGTAAAGAATCTACATTCTGTTCTGTTTTGCCGCAATCATCTGAATAAAAGCTTGCCGCGTGCGACGTAATCCTTTTCGATGTAATAAAGATATTTGTAACATTGTAACCAACGTGAGATTACTACATTTCGCCCGAAAATAGCTCGACAAATCATCGAGGCAAGTAGAGCAAAACGTTTCATCCCCTCGCTCGACCACAATATTGTATATCTTACACAAATAAAACAGTAAAGCTAAGTGACCGAGCCAGTGATTCCTTTGTAGGGCTATTATAAACATAGTACACGAATTCTCCTGAATAAGTTACAATTAGAGCATTAACATATATAAACTCACGTTTAAAAACATCTCATGTTATACGAAGAAAGAGCAGGCGACGTATGACAAAGCACCTTAATTTTATAATAAATTGTATAATGTTTCTTTTCTTCCATGTAACTGAAAAATTAACTTTTGTGTACTGTAATATATTTATCTCGTCGAAATGAGACCCTCCACGAATCTGAAGTCTTTGTTGCTCGAGTTTCATTTTCTTATGCTACCCTTATGCCACCGGCCGTTGTGACGATATGTTTATAAAAAACATGTTCGAACTGATTTAAACAGACCAAAGAACTGGATGTGTCGAAGAAAAAAACCGAAAACAACCACTCGGTTGACGAAACGTTGAATACTGTCATATAAACAAAGATGTCGATGGAACGAGATTTAATCTCACGAAATTGAATTTCTCGCGAGACTCAGATAAATTACATGCCTTCCCAGATACGCTTTTGTCGAAAAATATAAATTTTCGATTCATAAAAAAAAGAACTGTAAATTGCCCTTGACTAATGCAGCGAAATGTACATAATTGCTTTTCTCGCATTAAAACGAATTGAAGTATCTACGTGTAATGTCATAAATAATTACAATCAGTATAGGTCGATAGCATTATTTAGTGTATATTTTATTTCAATGCTCCTATATTTATGCCAAAGGTAATTTACCAAAAGTAAACCTGTCTTTCAATGCTAGTGCAAGTTAGCTGCTCTCTAATATAAAAATGTTGCAACAATCGATTATGATTTGTATGTAAGTTTTACGTCAGAAAGTGCAATGTTATTATTATTAAACTGTAAGTTAATTTTGACTTATTGCATAAATAACATTCTAGCTT